>NW_027195660.1:0-95000 GCF_038502225.1 Cherax quadricarinatus | reverse complement strand
ACATCCCCTTTATTAATTCCTGTTTTCCATTTATACACCTCAATCATATCCCCCCTAATTCCACGCCTTTCTAGAGGGTGCAGATTCACGGCCCTCAGTCTATCCTCATAGGGAAGATTTCTGATACATGGGATCAACTTTGTCATCCTCCTTTGTACGTTTTCCAGTGCATTTATATCCATTCTGTAATACGGTGACCAAAACTGTATAGCATAATCTAAATGAGACCTAACCAAAGAAATATAGAGCTGAATAACAACCTGAGGACTTCTATTATTTATACTTCCTTCTGCTATGAAGCCAAGGATCCTGTTAACTTTATTGTGAACACTTATGCACTGTTTTCTGGGTTTTAGATTACTGCTAACCAGAACTCCTAAATCCTTTTCGCAATCCGTAATACTAAAATCTACATTATTTAGTTTATATGTGGCATGGTTATTTTCCTGTCCAACATTTAGAACTTTACAGTTGTCTATATTTAACTGCATCTGCTACTTCTCCGACCATTGTACCCCTCAAGGAAGATTCCTTGATGTTGGTGAGGGGCTCTTGATTTAGGGAATCTGATCTGTGCTCCAGTTCCCCGAATTAAGCCTGAATGCCTTCCACATAACCCCCCCCCTAGGCGCTGTATAATCCTCCGGGTTTAGCGCTTCCCCCTTGATTATAATAATAATCAGACCATTGTATCAGTCTATTCAAATCATCCTGGAGTACACTAATGTCCTCATTAGGATGAATTGGACGACCTATTTTGGCGCCATCAGCAAATTTGCTTATGTCGGTATTTATTCCCTCATTTATGTCGTTTATGTAAATTGTGAACAACAACGAGCCCAACACTGACCCCAGTGGAACACTGCTTGTGACGTGCCCCCATTCTGATTTCTCCCCATTTATGCAAACTCTCTGCTGCCTATTTGTCAGCCATGCCTCTACCCAGGAAAAACTTCTCCTTCTATTCCGTGAACCTTATGTTTTCTCAACAGCCTCTAATGTGGAAATCCATCGAAAGCCTTACTGAAGTCCATATACACAATATCATATTCAATACAATGATCTATCTCCTCAAATACCTTAGAGAAGAAAGTAAATTCGTAAGACAGGAACGCCCCTTTGTAAAACCGTGATGAGATTTATTAATCACTATTCCTTTCAGGATGGCTACGAACTGCTTCGGCAATTACTTATTTCATAAATTTACCAACTATAGAGGTAAGGCTTATTTATCTAGAGTTCGAAGCCAAGGTCCTCTCACCTGCCTTGTAAATAGGTATTACATTTGCCATTTTCCACTTGTCTGGCACTGTGCCAGTTTGTAGTGATATGTTAAAAAGATTAGCCAAAGGTATGCTAAGTTCCTCATTACATTCCTTTAAAACTTTTTCAAATTCATCAGGGCCTGGGGATTTGTTGGGTTTTAATTTCTTTAATTGTCTGTGGACCATGTCTTACTTTTGTATACCTGAAAGAAAGAACCCTTATGGGTTAATCTTCGAGTCCCTTGCGACTTTAGCCTCATAATCCATTTTTGCTTTTCTTATTTTTTTTTATATCTGTCTTTAATTGAATATATTGATTTCTCAGTTGCCCATCCCCTCTTTTGATACGCCTATACATGCATCTCTTTTGACCAATGAGATGTTTAATCTATTGTTTATCCATTTGGGATCATTTTTGTTAGATCTAATGTTCCCACTCGGAACAAAACTTGTCTGGGCAGCTAGCACAATGCTCTGGAATACATGATACTGGCAACCAACCATACCTACCTGACCCATAGTCAGGTCATCCCAATTTAGCTCACCCAGGTAATTTCTCAGTCCCATGAAGTCGGCCAAGCAGAAATCTGGGACAGAGATTGCAGTTATCTGGGTAATTCCATGATATATTGAAACTAAGTGATTTGTGATCACTTTCCCCAAGCTCATCATTAACCTCAAGATTATTAACTAGTGCTTCTTTGTTGGCAAGAACCAAGTAAAGCAGGTTGTTTCCTCTAGTTGGTTAGGGCACAAACTGTTTTAAAAGGCAGTCCTGAACCGTATCAAGAAAGTCACTAGACTCAAAATTTCCTGTCACATTGTTCTAATCAACTTGTCTAAAGTTAAAATCTCCCATTAAAAGAACATTTTCATATCTAGACACCTTATGAATTTCGTCTCATAGCAGCTTACTGCACTCCCTATCAAGGTTTGGGGGCCTATACATCACACCCAAAATTAATTTTTCACGACCTTCGAGAAACTGTAGCCAAACAGATTCTGTGTTTGATGTTTCTAATCTTATATCTTGTCTAACACAACAATTTAAATTATCTCTGACATACATCGCCACTCCACCACCCTTCCTGTTGACCCTATCAGTGTGGAATAGTTTATAACCCTGTATGTTGCATTCAGAAGGCATTTTTCTATCTTTCAAGTTGAACCAGGTCTCTGTTATAACAATAATATAAATACTACCTGCACTTACAAGTAATCTTAGCTCATCTATCTTATTTCTTAGACTCCTACTGCTTGTATAGTAAACCTTAAGGGAGCTAGTCACTAGTTGCCATCTACTATCTCTCTTTGTTTGTTGAACAATTGCCTTGCCTTTACTAGCAACCTTATTTTGAATATTGTCATTTAAACATATCCCTGGGGGTATTTTGGTAATATCTGCTGTTTTCAACCCTAATACTGCAGCCTTAGTGTTTCCCACAAACCCCCATATCTTTATAATCTATCACTTTAAATTCCTAGACAAGTCATCGATGACCTCCTCAATCGAATTGGCTAATGCAACAACTCCAACCCCAGAGAGATGAACCCCATCTCTTTCATACATATCACGTTTGCCATAGAATTTGTTCCAGTTATCAATGAATGGGATTGCAAGTTCCTTGCAGTACCTGTCTAGCCAGCAATTTATATCAATTGCCCTACACATCCATTCATTGCCCACTCCCCTTCTAGGCAAGATGCTACATATTATAGCGAGCCCTCCCTTAGACCTGACTACTTGTATGGCTGACCTGTACTTATCCAGCAGCTCCTGTCCCCTGTCCTTCCCAATGTCGTTTCCACCGGCACTAAGATAGATAATGGGCTTGTTCAAATTACCAGACATAATATCCAACCTGCTGACTATGTCACCAACTCCTAGGAGGCACACCCTGTGTCTGACCTTCCTATCTCTGTTACAAAACGCACGGTCCATATATCTTACCTGAGAGTCTCCCACAATTAGAATATTCTTACCTTGATTAGCAGGGGAGTCAGCGGTACCCTTTACCTCACTAAACACTGAAGTACACTCATCCTAGAGAACAGAAAATCGATTTCCTACCTTCACATCTTCTCTATTATTCTTTCTTATCTTCCTTCTTCCTGAATTGTGAACCATTTGCCACTTAAAGCGGCTGCAACTCTTTACCTCGCTGCTGGTATCCTTTTCTTCACCAGCTCCAACCATCTCACACTCACTCCCAAATCCATCTAGGCGAAGCTTCAGCCACCTATTTTCCTCCTGAAGAAGTAGAGCCTTCTTCTTCAACACTTTAACCATTAGCTGTAACTAGTGAGACTTGAGGATTCTTCATGTAGGTAGAGAGAATATCGACAGTCATTTTGTAAGTCAGACAGGTTTTGTGGTAGAAGGTACTGGGTCAGAAGGATTGTCAGAGTCTAGTTCACTCGTCTGGGTGCCAGAAATCTCATCAACATAATCGCATACTAACTTCATATGATCTAAATGCGATTCCTGGCTAGTTTGTGCTAATAGATCAGATGCCGTGCTCCTCCCTTAAGTGACGTGTCTGACCTCACTAGGTCAAGGCATTGGCTTAAGCCAGTGGGAGAACTGGACCTGTCTTGCATAGGCCAGTAGGCCTGTTGCAGTGTTCCTTCTTTCTTATGTTCTTATGTTAACCACTACTAATTTCTCTAACCTCATGTTTGTTACCACTTACAGGCTCAACTACTAGGTAGGAGCTTTGGCATTACGGATTTTTTACTGAAATTAGTTAAAATAGCTTTCATTATAGTTTGGTTTCACAGTGGAATATAACAACTCGTATGGTAAATGCTTATCTACACCATGCAATGCATAATGTGGGGCATTACCTATGGAGGCATTGTAATCAGAATTTATGGCACACTGTACATCAGGTATGACTTCATCCCTTGTTGCACTATTGGGGTTAATAGTTGCTCTCAATACATCAATAGTATTGTTTTTTCCCGTTGCTGGCTGGATGATTAGGGACAATGGTTGACTTCGATATCTTGAACAAAGTACACAACTTTCAACAATCTCATTGCAGAGCTCACTTCCATTATCTGTAATGAGGGACTCAGTAGCAGTATTCTTGCAGATTATGGATGTCTTAAAAGCTTTACTATCTTGGCAGTTTTATTTACTATAAGCACTAACTCACAATAACAGGTGAAGTGGTCTACCATTACACAGATGCATGTTGCCCTAGAGGGAACATTGGAAATTAGTTAACAAATCTAGCGCTACCCTTTCCCAAGGTTCACTAGCAGTAGGATACACTTGGATTAGATTTGGCTCATTGACATTTCCTTTGTGCTATATGCAAACAGAACATTTCTTAACATATTCAGAAATATTGGTTGCTATGCAATGCCAAAACAATTTTAATTTAGCTTGTTTTACAGAACGATCTACACCAGGATTTGCTACACTTGGCACATCAAGAACTAGCTTCAGGGCTACATTCACTAGCGACTTCGGAATTACTAACTGCTGTACTCTTCTGCCAGGAGTACGCAAATCTGTTATACGATACAGTAACTTTTGGTTCATAACAAAGTCATTGATAGATGCTGATAGTTTTACAAAGAGGGTTCAGTCTTCTTGCAGAAAAAATCGAATCACACCAGATCAAATAGGTATTGTTCTTTGGGCAGTCTTTACCTCCTCTGCACAGGAGGATCTGCTACTATTGTACTTATGTGTCGAGATAAAGTATCTGCTACTACATTTAATTTACCTGGCAAGTGTGCATAGGTAGGACTGAACTTTTGAGTGGTCAAGGACCATCTGGTTAATCTTCCAGTTAGTTGTATTTTCTAGAATAAAGGAATCAGTGGAGCGTTTGGAGTGTTTCAAAGACCGGACTATTGTTAACACTTCTTGCTCATTTACTGTATAATTTTGTTCAGCCTTGGTACGGACATGACTAGCAAATGCAACTAGGTTGTACTTGCTATCGATCTTTTGAGATAGGACGGCATCTATGTCAATAGAACTAGCATCTGTTATTAGATAGAAAGGCTTTGAAAAATCTGGAAATTTCAAAACAGAAGCAGAATTTATTTTTATCTGAGAGTTTGGAATGTTATTTCTTGACAGAAGGTCCAAACGAAAGAAGCATATTTTTTTAGAAACTCAGAGAAGCTGCTCAGTTAGAAGAGAAATGAGCAAAGCCCACAAAAAAAATCAGACTGCTGTTACTCACGTCATTATTTGTTTAGGAATGACTGCATAACCAAGAAATTTGATCTCTGAGCTGAAAAAACTGACAGATAGTTTGATCTTTAAATTGGCTTCTTCGAGCTTACCAAGCACAAAGTCAGTTTATTGGAGATGCATCTCCACGTCATCTAGCTACACCATGAGTACATTACCAATGAGGCCTCTAAATATGTTCATCATGATCATCAAAAATATGATTGGAGATGAGTGTAACCCGAATGCCATTCTGAGGAAATGATAATGACCTGTTGGAGTGGAAAAGGTGGTTAGCTGTTGGCTGTCCTCGTGAAGAGGCACTTACCAAATCCCTTGTAACAAGTCTAAAAATATCACCGAGCTGAGGAAGTGGGAAACGATATGGTATCATTTTAGCATTCAACTTCCTAAAATCAATTACTGGGCACCAAGTACCGTTCTTCATAGACAGTGGGATCAAGGACACTTTCCAGGGTGAATTACTATGTACAGTGACGCTCTCATCAAGCATTTTATTAATTTATTCTTCCCGACTGCAACTTGCGAATACGGTATTCTGTACGCAGGTTCATAAATAGGTACCTGGCTCAAGTGAAATATGATGTGATAGGTTAATAATAATAATAACAATAATAATAATAATCTTATATCTACAAGTACATGTAAAAGGTATACAGGTCTAGCTGACACGAGTGACATACTGCTGTATAGGAAGCTCCTTTTTATGAAAAAACATTTCCTGCAAATTAGGTAAATTTTGTCCCAGGATACGACCACATCAATCGACTAACACCCAGGGACCTATTTTACTGATGAGTGAACATGTATCAATACAGAGTTTGAATTATTATTAGTCTGCCCGAAATACCTAATCATGCTAGGCATGATAGTGGCCCTCTCTGTAATTAGTATTTTATAATATGTAAACTACACATTATAACCAACATTCTATAATATGCAAACCCCACGTTGTAATCTTTATAGAGAATAAACTTTTGATTTGATTTGATTGAATAGTGTATGTTTGTTTAGAGGTTTAGTGGGTGTTGTAGGTGTTATTAAGACAAGTGAAAATAGATGGTGGATAGTGAGAGTGTTGTATTATTGAGAGAAGTGAAAAATTATGACTGGAATTTATAGAATGTTGTGGGCATTATAACAATTGAAAAGATTCGAATGAAAATTGCGACTTGTGAAATGATGGGGCTTGTTGGAGCGTTGTATTAAATGCGTTATATATTTTTACTTGTTGTGGGTTGTGATTGAAAAAAATGTGACTAGATAGTGTGTGAAGGTTATAAGTTGTATGTGAACAAAATGGTAAGTGTATGTAGACTTAAAACGAAGTGAGGAAAAGTTTTGGTTATCCTGGGTTAAGTATCGTTGGAGAGTAGTGGGTGTCGTATGGTAAAAGTGAAAATTAGTGGGTAGTGGAGATTCTGGGGAAGGAGCGTCGGGTGTGAATGCTTTCCCTATGTTGTATGTAAGAACTGGGTGTACTACAGAAAACTATCTTTTTCCTTGTACTAGCGAAAAAAGGAAAAAAAAAAACCGTGTGCACAAGAGAAAATGTCTTTTGTATGGAAATGTGTAACATAAATAAAAAAATGTGTAAAATGAAGTTGTGTAATGATTCACCGTTGTATACTAATGACTTGAATGATTTCACAATCATCTTACCCCACAGGGCAACTTCAACTGTGTTTACAAATGACTGAAAAGACACGTATGTGTTTACCTGTTGTTTACTTACCTCTTATATTACTTCTTGAGAGAAATGATACTTAGGTGTTTACTGGTTGTATACTTACCTCTTACCTGTATTATCACTTGTATACTTACCTCTTACCTGTATTATCACTTGTATACTTACCTCTTACCTGTATTATCACTTGTATACTTACCTCTTACCTGTATTATCACTTGTATACTTACCTCTTACCTGTATTATCACTTGTATACTTACCTCTTACCTGTATTATCACTTGTATACTTACCTCTTACCTGTATTATCACTTGTATACTTACCTCTTACCCCACAGGGGTACTTCACCAGCTGTGCTGCAAATGACTGAAAAATGTATCTTACTTGTATTTACAGACTGAATTTAATGACACGTAGGTGTTTACCATTTGAGTGACTTACTCACATTACTTCTTGAGAGAAACCTGCAATGACACGTAGGTGTTTACCACAGAGAGAGAAATATTAAGGGGTAACTCTGAAATGTATGAATTAGGAGATGGAGTCCCATAATGTACCATTTGGTGGTATATTCGATCTGAAGTAAAAGTTGAACACCCCGGAGCTATTTACAATGTGAGATCATATCATTTGGTGGACACCCATAACTTCACACCCACCTGACATTATCTGATTGAACCTGTTGGCTACCCATGATGTCACGATACTAGGTGTTGAAGTATGGGTATTACCTCTAAAAAAAAAAAAAAAAAAAAAAGATCACGAATATGTGAACAGGAGGTCGACCCTAGGGTAACCCCCCAAAATTCGAAAACGCCCCAAAATTCAAAACGTCTTGGTAGAGTTCGAAAATTATAAGAGGTAACTCCAAAATAACTGTGACCTTTGAACTGAAGCCGCCAAAACATGGAATATTTGACCCTGGAGTTTGAGATCAATCGTAGGGTAACCACCCTTCCCCCCCCCCCCCCCCCCCAATTTAAAAAAATATCGTAAAATCGAGCTAAAACTTGACCATGGAGCTAGAGCAGTGATGGAGGTCAGAGGAAACTTCATTTACTTAATGGTAAAACTAGATCCGCGGAATTGGAGACCACAAAAATGAGAAAAACTTGGTAAAGTTGGCAACAAATTCAGTTTTGCAACACAGGAAATACAATCTGAAATTTGCAGTATTCTTGAAAAATAAAATAAAAAAAATGAAAAAAAAAAGACGGTAACACTTCCAGAAAAATAAATTGAAAGAGATGGCAACACTTCCGGAAAATCTGGTCACCTCCGATGGCCCCTACGGGGGTAGGGAGAGGGGGACGGGGGCCTAGGAATATATTTATTATTTTTTTTATTATCACACTGGCCGATTCCCACCAAGGCAGGGTGGCCCGAAAAAGAAAAACTTTCACCATCATTCACTCCATCACTGTCTTGCCAGAAGAGTGCTTTACACTACAGTTTTTAAACTGCAACATTAACACCCCTCCTTCAGAGTGCAGGCACTGTACTTCCCATCTCCAGGACTCAAGTCCGGCCTGCCGGTTTCCCTGAACCCCTTCATAAATGTTACTTTGCTCACACTCCAACAGCACGTCAAGTATTAAAAACCATTCGTCTCCATTCACTCCTATCAAACACGCTCACGCACGCCTGCTGGAAGTCCAAGCCCCTCGCACACAAAACCTCCTTTACCTCCTCCCTCCAACCTTTCCTAGGCCGACCCCTACCCCGCCTTCCTTCCACTACAGACTGATACACTCTTGAAGTCATTCTGTTTGGCTCCATTCTCTCTACATGTCCGAACCACCTCAACAACCCTTCCTCAGCCCTCTGGACAACAGTTTTGGTAATCCCGCACTTCCTCCTAACTTCCAAACTACGAATTCTCTGCATTATATTCACACCACACATTGCCCTCAGACATGACATCTCCACTGCCTCCAGCCTTCTCCTCGCTGCAACATTCATCACCCATGCTTCACACCCATATAAGAGCGTTGGTAAAACTATACTCTCATACATTCCCCTCTTTGCCTCCAAGGACAAAGTTCTTTGTCTCCACAGACTCCTAAGTGCACCACTCACCCTTTTCCCCTCATCAATTCTATGATTCACCTCATCCTTCATAGACCCATATATATATAAATATATATATTATCTGTGGCTGAAGAATTACTTCCTAAAACCCTGTGATTCATCTGTATCTTCAACTTCCAACTGTGTCCCCTTGTTACTGTGTTCAATCTCTGGAACATCCTGTCTTTGTCCACCTTGTCAATTCCTCTCAGTATTTTGTATGTCGTTATCATGTCCCCCCTATCTCCCCTGTCCTCCAGTGTCGTCAGGTTGATTTCCCTTAACCTCTCCTCGTAGGACATACCTCTTAGCTCTGGGACTAGTCTTGTTGCAAACCTTTGTACTTTCTCTAGTTTCTTTACGTGCTTGGCTAGGTGTGGGTTCCAAACTGGTGCCGCATACTCCAATATGGGCCTAACGTACACGGTGTACAGGGTCCTGAACGATTCGTTATTAAGATGTCGGAATGCTGTTCTGAGGTTTGCTAGGCGCCCATATTCTGCAGCCGTTATTTGGTTGATGTGCGCTTCAGGAGATGTGCCTGGTGTTATACTCACCCCAAGATCTTTCTCCTTGAGTGAGGTTTGTAGTCTCTGACCCCCTGGACTGTACTCCGTCTGCGGTCTTCTTTGCCCTTCCCCAATCTTCATGACTTTGCACTTGGTGGGATTGAACTCCAGGAGCCAATTGCTGGACCAGGTCTGCAGCCTGTCCAGATCCCTTTGTGGTTCTGCCTGGTCTTCGATCGAGTGAATTCTTCTCATCAACTTCACGTCATCTGCAAACAGGGACACCTCAGAGTCTATTCCTTCCGTCAAGTCGTTCACAAATACCAGAAACAGCACTGGTCCTAGGACTGACCAATGTGGGACCCCGCTGGTCACAGGTGCCCACTCTGACACCTCGCCACGTACCATGACTCGCTGCTGTCTTCCTGACAAGTATTCCCTGATCCATTGTAGTGCCTTCCCTGTCATCCCTGCTTGGTCCTCCAGTTTTTGCACTAATCTCATGTGTGGAACTGTGTCAAACGCCTTCTTGCAGTCCAAGAATATGCAATCCACCCACCCCTCTCTCTCTCTTGTCTTACTGCTGTCACCATGTCATAGAACTCCAGTAGGTTTGTGACACAGGATTTCCCGTCCCTGAAACCATGTTGGCTGCTGTTGATGAGATCATTCCTTTCTAGGTGTTCCACCACTCTTCTCCTGATAATCTTCTCCATGATTTTGCATACTATGCATGTCAGTGACACTGGTCTGTAGTTTAGTGCTTCAAGTCTGTCTCCTTTTTTAAAGATTGGGACTACATTTGCTGTCTTTCATGCCTCAGGCAATCTCCGTGTTTTGATAGATGTATTGAATATTGTTGTTAGGGGTACACATAGCGCCTCTGTTCCCTCTCTCAGGACCCATGGAGAGATGTTATCTGGCCCCATTGCCTTTGAGGTATCTACCTCACTCAGAAGCCTCTTCACTTCTTCCTCGGTTGTGTGCACTGTGTCCAGCACTTGGTGGTGTGCCCCACCTCTCCGTCTTTCTGGAGCCCCTTCTGTCTCCTCTGTGAACACTTCTTTGAATCTCTTGTTGAGTTCCTCACATACTTCACGGTCATTTCTTGTTGTCTCTCCTCTTTCCTTCCTTAGCCTGATTACCTGGCCCTTGACTGTTGTTTTCCTCCTGATGTGGCTGTATAACAGTTTCGGGTCAGATTTGGCTTTCGCTGCTATGTCGTTTTCATATTGCCTTTGGGCCTCCCTTCTTATCTGTGCATATTCGTTTCAGGCTCTACGAGTGCGCTCCTTATTCTCCTGGGTCCTTTGCCTCCTATATTTCTTCCATTCCTTAGCACACTTGGTTTTTGCCTCCCTGCACCTTTGGGTGAACCATGGGCTCATTCTGGCTTTTACATTAATCCTGTTACCCTTGGGTACAAACCTCTCCTCAGCCTCCTTGCATATTGGTGCTACATATTCCATCATCTCATTAACTGGCTTCCCTGCCAGTTCTCTGTCCCACTGAACCCCGTTCAGGAAGTTCCTCATTCCCGTGTAGTCCCCTTTCTTGTAGTTTGGCTTCATTCGTCCTGGCCTTCCTGCTTCTCCCTACACTTGTAGCTCTACTGTGTATTCGAAGCTTAAAACCACATGATCGCTGGCCCCAAGGGGTCTTTCATATGTGATGTCCTCGATATCTGCACTACGCAAGGTGAATACTAAGTCCAGTCTTGCTGGTTCATCCTCTCCTCTCTCTCTTGTAGTATCCCTTACGTGTTTGTACATGAAGTTTTCCAGTACCACCTCCATCATCTTAGCCCATGTATATTGGCTCCCAAGTGGCTCCAAGTTCTCCCAATCGATCTCCTTGTGGTTAAAGTCACCTATGATCAGGAGCTTTGCCCTGCATGCATGAACTCTTCTGGCCACTGCACCCAGTGCGTCAACCATCGCTTTATTGCTCTCGTCGTACTCTTGCCTTGGCCTCCTGCTGTTCTGTGGTGGGTTATACATCACTGCTATTACCACCTTGGGACCTCCAGAGTGAAGCGTTCCCACTATGGCATCTGTTATCATACCTGTAAGCTTGGTTTCAGTGAGAGCTATGATGTCTGGTGATGCCTCTTTGACTCTTTCGTGCCACTCCTCCCACTTATTTGTTATTCCATCAGCGTTTGTGTACCATACCTTCAGTTTCCTTTCCAACACTGTGGTTTAGGGGGCTGTGAGGGTGGGAGACCTGGTAGCATATTGTGGGATTCTATAGCTCGGTGTTGGGTGGAAGCTGTGGGTATGGATTGTAGTGTGTGTTGGGATGTTGTGATAGGTTGTGGGGTTCTGAGGATAGTTGTGTGTGTGCTTGCCCTTGCTGCTCTGTTCTGCTCTGACTGACCTCTGCTGATTCCATCCTTGTCTCCTTTCCTAGCTCCTTTCACTTTTTTGTCCTCTCCCTCAGCTGCTGTCGTTCTTTTTGTGTTCTGTCTCTGTCTAGGAATATCCTCTTGTACTCTTCCGAGTATTTCAACCGTGGTTTCTCTTGGAGGATCCTGTTCCGCACTGTTTCCGTCCTGAGAATCAGCTTGGTCGGTCTGTTTCTCCCCTTCGAGTACCCCCCTATTCTCTAAAAATTTACAATCTCGTCCATCTCTTCTTCACCTATTTCCATGATGATTTTCTCAATCTCCTTTCTTTCTTCCTGCCGCCTTTCAGTGTGTGTCCTTTCTTCTCTCTCCTGAAGCCCATGGATAAACACTGATTTTGCCCTTTCCTCCTCCCATTGCCTCACCCTCTGTGACTCTGGATCCTGCCTATATGTGGTCATTTTCTCCCTTGATTTTTCCAGTCACCCTCTCCATTTGCACCCAGCTGTTCTTCCCTTTCACTCCTTGGCAGGCTGATATGACCTTAGCATAATTCATATCTCCTTCCTTCCTGTTCGGCCTCTCAGCTTCATATGCTGTGTCTTCTCTGGTCATTGCCCCTGTAACTCGCTTCAGCCTATTTATCTCAACTTCTAGGACCCTTATCCTGGCTACTGCAGTTTCGACTTGTGCCTCCCAATTCTTTGTCTCCTTCTCCAACCTTTTTAACAATTTCACAGAGAGCTCTTTCTCCATTTTTTGAGAAAGCTCTGCTAATTTTCTCTCTCACTCTTGTTCTGTGTGTGTGTATATATATATATATATATATATATATATATATATATATATATATAGATATATATATATATATATATATATATATATAGATATATGTGTGTGTGTGTGTGTGTTTGTGGTTGCAGGGGTCGAGTCATAGCTTCTGGTTCCGTTTCTTTACTAACCACTACTAGGTTCTCTCTCCATGCTCCATGAGCTTTATAAAACCTCATCTTAAAATTATGTATGGTTCCTGCCTCCACTACGTCACTTTCTAGGCTATTCCACTTCCAGACAACTCTATGACTGAAGAAATACTTCCTAACATATCTTTGACTCTTTGAAGTCTTCAACTTCCACTTGTGCCCCTTGTTTCTGTATCACATCTCTGGAACATCATGTTTTTGTCCACCTAGCAAATTCCTCGCAGTATTTTAAATGTTGTTACCATGTCTCAACTAGTCCTCCAGTTTAGTCAGGCAGTTTTCCCTTAACCTTTCTTCGTAGGACAGTCCCCTTAGCTCTGGGACTAGTCTTGTTGCAAACCTTTGCACTTTCTCTAATTTTTAGATGCGCTTGTACGGGTGTGTATTCCGAATTGTTGTTGCATACTCCAATATGGATCTGACGTACACGGTGTACAGAGTCTTGAACGATTCCTTATTGAAATATCGGAATGCATTTCTTAGGTTCGTCAGGCGCCCATATGCTGCAGCAGTTATCTGATTGATGTGCGCTTCAGGAGGTGTGGTCGGTATTATACTCACCACAAGATTTTTTTAATTGAGTGAGGTTTGCAGACTTTGGACACCTAGACTATACTGTCTGCGGTCTTCTTTGCCCTTCCCTGATCTTCATGACTTTGCATTTGGAGGGGTGAAATTCTAGGAGCCTGTTGCTGGACCAGGCTTCCAGCCTGGTCCAGCAAACAGGGATACTTCTGAGTCTATCCTTTCCTTCATGTCATTCACATCTAAAAAAAAAAATAGCACAGGTCCTAGGACTGACCCCCGTGGAACCTTGCTCACCTCGTCATGTACCATGACTCGTTGTTGCCTGACTGCATATATTCTCTGATCCATTTCACTGCCTTTCCTGTTATGTGAGTCTGATCCTCTAGCTTTTCCACTACCCTCTTGTGTGAAACTGTGTCTTAGGCCTTCTTGCAGTGCAAGAAAATGCAATCTACCCATCACTCATACTCGTGTCTTCCGTTATGTTGTCATAAATCTCCAGTAGGTGAGTGACAGGATTTTTCTTCCCTAAAACCGTGCTGGTTGTCATTTATAAGCTTGTTTCTTTCTAGGTGCTCCAGCACTCTCCTCATCTCAATGACATTTCAAACTATAACAAAAATAAAAAAAAGACACAATACCGTGACTGGAACAATACACAGCTAACCCACGCATAGAAGAGAAGAACTTACAAGGACGTTTTGGTCTGATTAGGACACAGGTCTGTTGTTTAATGCCTCGTGTTTGTCTCCTTTCTTTAAAATTGGGAATATCTTTGTCATCTTCCATACCTCAGGTAGTTGCCCAGTTTCAATGGACGTGTTGAAGATTTTTGTTAGTGGCACACACAGTATCTCTGCTCCCTCTCTAAGGACCCACGGAGAGACGTTATCCGGTCCCACCGTCTTTGAGGTATCAAGTTCACATGGCAGATTCTTCACCCCCTCCTCGGTTGTGTGTATTTCATCATGCACTTGTTGGTGTATCCCTTGTTGGTATACCTCCATATTCTGACTTCCTGCAGTCCTTCCTGTCTCCTCTGTAAATACTCCTATAAATCTCATGTAGAGCTCCTCACATACTTATTGGTCGTTTCTTGTGAACTCTCTACCTTTTTTTCCTCAGCCTGATTACCTGGTCCTTGACTGCTGTTTTTCTCCTGATGCAGCTATACAACAGCTTCGGGTCAGACTTGACTTTCGATGCTAAATCATTTTCGTATTGTGCCTGAGCCTCCCTTATTATCCGTGTATATTCATTTCTGGCTCTTTGGCTAATCTCTTTATTTTCCTGGGTCCTTCGTCTACTGTACTTTTTCCATTTTCTAGAACATGATTTTTGCCCCCCTATACCTTTGGGTAAAGCAAGGGTTCGTTCTGGTCTTCCCATTATTTCTGTTGCTCTTGGGAACAAACCTCTCCTCTGCCTCCTTGCATTATGTTGTCACGTAGTCCATTATTTCGTTTACTGATTTTCCTAACAATTATCTTTCCCACTTAACCTCTTTCAGGAAGTTCCTCATAAGAATATAAGAAAGAAGGAACACTGCAGTAGGCCTACTGACCCATGCGAGGCAGGTCAACGTCACCTCCCAACTTAAACCAATGACCCACCTAGTCAAGTCAGGTCACATCCACTTAAGGAGCAGGGCATTAGAACTATTATCACACACTAGTCAAGTCTACCTCATACCCACCTACACCTACCCATGTATTTATCGAACCTATTTTTAAAACTACACAACGTCTTAGCTTCTACGATGGTACTCGGGAGTTTGCTCCACTCATCCACAACTCAGTTACCTTCTGAATCTAAATTAATCTGAAATTTTCAACTTTAAATCATTGCTTCAAGTCCTGTCTTGGCTAGATATCTTTAGCACTCTATTTATATTCTCTTTATTTATTCCTGTTTTCCATTTATACGCCTCAATCATATCCCCTTAATTCTATGCTTTTCTAGAGAGTGCAGATTCAGGACCCTCAGTCTGTCCTCATGGGGAAGATTTCTGATACATGAGATTAACTTCGTCATCCTTCTTCATACATTATCCAGTGCATTAATATCCATTTGTAATACGGTGAAGAGAACTGCGCAGCATAATCTAAATGAGGCGTAACCAAAGATATATAGAGTTGAAGAACAACCTGAGGACTCTTGTTATTTTTGCTCCTTGATATGACGCTATGGATCCTATTCGCTTTATTGCAAACACTTGTGCACTGTTGTGTTGGTTTTAGATTACTGTACTGCTTACCAGAACTCTCAAGTCCTTTTTGCAATCAGTAATATTAAGATCTACATAATTTAGTTCACATGTGGCATGGTTATTCTCTTGTCCAATGTTTAGAATTTTGCATTTGTCAATATTAAACTGCATCTGCCACTTCTCCGACCATTGCATCAGTCTATTCAAATCTTCCTGGAGTGCTCTAATGTCTTCATTAAAATGAATTAGGAGACCTATTTTGATGTCATCAGCAAACTTGCTTATGTCTCTATTTATTCCCTCATCAATGTCGTTCATATAAATTGTGATCAACAAAGAATCCAATACTGACCCCTGTGGAACATTACTTGTGACGCTCCCCCACTCTGATTTCTCCCCATTGATGCAAACTCTCTGCCGACTGTGTCAATCATGCCTCTACCCAGGAAAGAAATTTCTCCTCGTATTCCATGTGCCTTTATTTTCCTAATAAGACTCTGATGTGGAACTCTCTCAAAAGCCTTACTGAAGTCTTTATATGCAATATCATATTCATCACAATGATCTACCTCCTCAAATACCTTGGTGAAAAAAGTTCGTAAATTTGAAAGGCAGGAACGCCTCTTTGTAAAACTATGCTGAGATTCATTAATCAATTTTGACTTTCAAGATGGCTACGAATTGCCTCGGCAATTATTGATTTCATAAATTTTCTCACTATGCAGGTAAGGCTTATTGCTCTATAGTTCGAAGCTAAGGACCTGTCTCCAGTTTTGTAAATAGGTATTACATTTGCCATTTTCCACTTGTCTGGCACTATGCCAGTTTGTAGTGAAATATTGAAAAAACTAGCCAAAGGTTTGCTTTAAAACCTTTGCAAACAGTTCGTCAGGGCCTGGGGATTTGTTCAGTTTTAATTTCTCTATTTATCACAGGACCATGTCACTAGTTACCCTAAAAGTGTATAGTTTATTATTGTCCTGTTCAATATAATTTATTATTTCTGGAATTTCGCTAGTATCTTCCTGCGGAAAAAATGAGGGGAAATAAGAGTTAAAAATTTCACACATTTCCTTATCACTGTCAGTGATCTGACCCTAGTTACTTTTGAGTGGGCCAATCTATATACCTGAAAGAAACTTTCTGTGTTAGTCTTCGAATCCCTTACTACTTTAGCCTCATAATCTCTAATAGATTTTATTCCATTTTTTATTTCACTCTTTAAATGAATATTGATTTCTTAACTGCCCATTACCCCATTTTATGTACTCCTATATATGCCTCTCTTTTGAACAATGAGTTGCTTTAATTTATTGTTTATCCATTTGGCATCGGTTTTGGTTAATCTAATAGTTGTCTGTGTAGCTAGAACTGTGCTCTGAAAAAAGACATATTGGCAACCAACACCACCTACCTGACCCATAGTCAGGTCCTTGCAATTTACGCCTCCCAGGCAATCTCTCAGTCCCATGAAATCAGCCATGCGGAAGTCTGGGACAGAGACTTAATTGCAGTTATTTGGGTAATTTCATGATGTATTGAAACTAAGTGATTTGTAATCGCTTTCCCCAAGCCCACAAGATTATTAATTATTGATTCCTTGTTGGCAAGAACCAAGTCAAGCAAATTGTTTCCTCTAGTTGGTTCTGTCACAAACTGTTTTAAAAAGCAATCCTGAATCGTATCAAGGAAGTCACTAGACTCAAGATTTTGTGTTATTTTAGTTCAATCAATTTGTCTGAAGTTAAAACTCCCATTAACACATTTTCATATCTAGACGACATATCAATTTCGTCACATAGCAGCTTACTGTAATCCCTGTCAAGATTTGGGGGCCTATAAATCACACCCATATTTAATTTGGCTACAGTTTCTCGAGGGTTGTGACAGATTCTGTGTCTGATGCTTCTGATCTTATATCTTGTCTAACGCAACACTTTAAATATTCTATAACGTACATCGGTAATCCACCACCCTTCCTGTTGACCCTATCAGTGTGGAATATTTTATAGCCTTGTAAGTGGCATTCAGAAGGCATTTCTCTATCTTTCAGGTTGAACCAGGTCTCTGTTATAGCAATAATATCTATATTACCTGCACACGCAAATAATCTTAGCTCATACATCTTATTTCTTAGACTCTTACTATTAGTATAGTAAACCTTTTAGGTAGCTAGTCACTCTCTGCCCTCATCTGTCTCGCTTTGTTTGTTGATCAAATGCTTTTCCTTTGCTAGCAACTTTATTTTGAATATTGTCTATTAAACATATCTCTGAAATATCCTGGTAATATCTGCTGTTTTCAACCCTTGTACTGCAGCTTGATTATTTCCCTCACACACACATACCTCTGTAATCTATCAGTTTAAAGTTCTAGACAAGTTAGCAATGGGCTCCTCAATCGAGTTGGCTAATGCAGCAACTCTGGCCCCAGTGAGATGTACCCCATCCCATCCATACATATCATGTTTGCCATAAAATTTGTCCCAGCTATCAATGAATGGGATTGTAAATTCCTTGCAGTACCTGTCTAGCCAGCAATTTACACCAAGTGCCCTAGAGATCCATTTACTGTCTCCTCCCCTTCTAGGCAAAATGCTACACATGATTTTGACCCCTTCCTTAGACTAATTACATCTATGGCTGACTTGTACTTATCCAGCAGTTGTCTCATGCCCTTTCTGATATCATTTCCACCAGTACTAAGACAGATGATGGGCTTGTCCCATTACCTGATATAATGTTATCCAAACTGTGGACTATGACATCAACACCAGCTCCTGGGAAACACACACACTGCCTAACATTCCTGTCTCTGTTACAGAAAACACGGTCTACATATCTTACCTGTGAGTCACCCACAACCAGAATGCTCTTGCCTAGATTAGCAAGGGAGTTAGTAGAACCTTCAACCTTGCTAATCACTGAAGTACACTCATCCTGGAGAACAGAGAATCAATTTCCTACCTTCAGATATTCTCTATTAAACTTCCTTATCTTGATGGTTCTACCTTTAGTAGGGATTGCAAACTCACTGTTGGTAACCTTTTCCTCCACACTAACTCCACCCTTCGCACACTCACTCACTCCCAAATCCATCTAGGCGAATTTTCAGCCTCCTATTTTCCTCTTGGAGAAGTAGAGCTTCCTCCTTCAACAATTTATCTTGAGATTCCAAATCACTACAACAAGCCATGGTGCTCTATAATGCTCCACACTAATCCCTAAGACAGCTACGACAGGATGACCTTTCGTGACCACTGACCTCAGTGTAGTCCCCGCTTTTGTAGTTTGGCTTTTCCCATCCTACTCCTGTTACCCTCTCTACTTTGTGTGTGTGTGTGTGTACTCACCTATATGTGGTTGCAGGGGTCGATTCATAGCTCCTGGCCCCGACTCTTCATTGGTCGATACTAATTCACTTTCTCCCTGCTCCGTGATATTTGTCATACCTCTTCTTAAAGCTGTTTATGGAACTTGCTTCCACTACTTCACTCTCCAGATTATTCCAATGCCTGACAACTCTAAGGCTAAAGAAATACTTCCTAACATCCCTATGACTCATCTGGGTTTTCAGCTTCCAATTGTGTCCCCTCGTTTCTATGCCCCATCTCTGAAACATTCGATCCTTGTCCAACTTGTCAATGCCTCTTAGTATTTTATACGTTATCATGTCCCCTCTATCCCTCCTATCCTCTAGTGTCATCAGGTTGAGTTCCTTTAACCTCTCCTCATAAGACATACCTCTCAGTTCCGGTACTAATCGTGTTGCAAATTTTTGCACTTTCTCCAATTTCATGACGTGTTTGAGGGTTCCATACTGGCGCTGCATATTCTAGTATAGACCTTACGTACACGGTGTACAATGTCGTGAATGATTCCTTACTCAGATGTCTAAACGCCAATCTCAGGTTTGCCAATCTCCCATATACTGCAGCAGTTATTTGATTGATGTGTGCCTCAGGGGACGTGTTCGTTATAATGCTTACCCCAAGAGCCTTTTCTTTAATTGACGTTTGCAGCTGTTGGTTTCCTAACTTGTACTCCGTCTGCTGTCTTCTGTCCTTTGTGACACAGGATTTCCCATCTCTGAAGCCGTGCTGACTGTCATGTATGAGCCCTATCTTTTCAATGTGTTAAACCATTCTTCTCCTGATAATCTTTTCCATGACTTTACATACTATACAAGTCAATTACACTGGTCTGTAGTTTAATGCTGCCTGTCTATCCCCTTTCTTAAAAATTGGAACTACATGTGCTGTCTTCCAGGCCTCAGGCAACTGCCCAGTTTCGATAGATTTACTGAAGATTGCTGCTAGCGGCACACACAGTTCCTCTGATCCCTCTCTCAGTATCCATAGAGATATGTTATCTGGGCCCACTGCCTTTGAGGTATCGAGTTCATCTAGCAGTTTCTTCACCTCTACCTTGGTTATGTGTATTGTGTCCAGCACCTGCTGGTGCACCCTACCTCCACAGTTTGCTGGAAGCATTCCTGACTCTATTGTGAATACTTCTCTAAATCTTTTTAGCTCATCACATACTTCTTGGTCACTCTTTGTGAGCTCCCCTCCTTCTTTCCTCAGCCTGATTACCTGGTCCTTGACTGTTGTTTTTCTCCTAATGTGACTGTATAAGAACTTGGGTTCACATTTGGGTTTTGATGCTATGCCGTTCTCGTATTGCCTCTGGGCCTCTCTCCTTATCCCTGCATATTCGTTTCTGGTTCTTCTGTTCAGCTATTTGATTTCTTGAGTCCTTTGCCTTCTATACCTTTTCCCTGTTCTACCACATTTGGTTTTGGCCTCTTTACACCTCCAATTAAACCAAGGGCTCACTCTGGTCTTACCATTTTTTCTGTTGCCCTTTGGTATGAACCTTTTCTCTCCCTCCCTGTACTTAGTGGTCATTATTTCCATCATTTCATTTACTGTCTTTCCCTCTAGTTCTCTTTCCCACTGCACTTCATGCAGGAAACCTCTTATTCCTATATAGTCCCCTTTTCTGAAGTTCGGTTTCTCTCTCTGTTCTTGTGCTGCTGCATTCTCCACTGTTAACTCTACAAGATATTAAAAACTCAGGACATCATGATCACTAGTGCCAAGGGGTCTTTTGTGGGTGATATCCCCTATGTCTGAACTATTCAAGGTGAATATAAGATCCAGCCTTGCTGCAACATCCTCTCCTCTCTCTCTGGTTGTATTCCTAACATGTTGGTGCATGAAGTTCTCCAATACAGTCTCCAACACCTTAATTCTCCATGTTTCTGGTCCCCCATGTGGCTCTAGGTTTTCCCAGTCAATCTCTCTATAATTGAAATCCCCCATTTTAAGCAATTTTGTCCTGCCTATATGATCTCCCCTGGCCACTTCAGCTAGTGTATCCACGATTGCCCTATTGCACACATCATACTCTTCTCTTGTCCTCCTGCTGTTAAATGGTGGGTTATATATCACTGGTATCATCACCTTTGGACCCCCAGTCTGAAGTGTTCCTACAATGAAGTCGTCTGTTTCCCTTCTTTCCATTCCTCCCATCTCCTCAAAATTCCACTGGTTTCTTATGAGCAATGCTACTCTCCCCCCCCTCCTCTGTTCTCTCTGTCTTTCCTCATAATCTGATATCCAGGTGGAAAAATTGCATCTGTTATCATCCCTGTAAGTTTTGTCTCTGTTAGTGCTATGATGTCAGGTGATGCATCAATGATGCATTCTTGCATCATTGATGCATCTTATTTGTTATTGCATCTGCATTGGTGTACCATACCTTTAGCTTCCTTTCCATTACTGTATTTTGGGAGATGGAAAAGGAAGGTGCAGGCTGGGAGGGTGGGAGGCAGGGCAGAATATTATGGGAGGCTGCTGTGATGGTGGAATTAGTGCTTAAGGGGGTGGCGGCTATGGAGTGAGATTTGTTTCTGTTTACTGTGTTTGGTTGATATGTGGTGACAAGGGTTGAGAGGTTTCTGTAAGCAATTGTGTTTGATGTTCCGCCAAAGGCTGAGCTTTCCTGTCTGTCGTTGCCTGTCCTGTCTCTCTTTCCTTCCACTGGTTTTGTCTTGCTCTCACTTTCAGTTTCCTTTCCTTTTGTGTTCTGTCTCGATTGAGGAACACTTTTTGATAATCTGGAGAGTTCTCTAACAGTGGTTTCTGTTTTAGTATCCTGTTCTGTACCACATCTGTCTTGAATGTCAATTTGATTGGTCGATTTTTTTCCCTCGAATACCCCCCAAGTCTGTGAAAAAAATTTTACCCTACACATATCCCTCTCTCCTGTTACTGCAATGTTCTTAATCTCTGTTTTCTCCCAATGCTTTCTTTCATCATAGGTCTGCCCTTCAGCCTCCTGAAGCCCATGAATAATTATTGACCTCTCCCTATCCTCTTCCATTTCTTTTCCCTCTGTATCTCGGGATCTGATTTAAGCATCTTCTTTGCTGTTTCCCTAATCATCTCCCATACACCATGATGACCTGATATTACTGCTGCAAAAGACTGCTTAGCTCCATCCCCTCCTTCAGTCCCCTCACTGCCTGCTGACGTTAACATTTCAGTCATCTTGCTCCTTACGGACCTCGTCTTTAGATCCTGCTTCAGCACATCCATTTTTTCCTCTAATCTCTGTATCTTTGCCTCAGCTACTACAGCTCGTGATTCCTACTTCTTGCTCTCTGCAGATATTTGCTCTAACATGCTACTGCAAAGCTCATTTAACCTTTTCTCCCATTGTTGTTCCATTTTGTTCATGAGCCGTTCTACCCAGTCTTCCTTTTCCGACCAGCCATCATCAGTTCCCTTGCTTTTAGTCCTCCCTTTTGAGCTCCCATTTTGTTTTTATCCTATTGGGATGTTCTAGTTGCTTCAACTTATCACAAAAATGTGTGTGTGTGGTGGGGAGATTTATGAGCTAATGTGTTAGGTTAGGTTTGTGTATGTGTGTGTATGTGCATGGAGAAATTTCTCCAGGAGGGGGTATCAACCCCTTTCAGCCCTGAGGGGCCCAGCCCTCTCGGAAGGGGCAAACATCTTGTTTACTGCTACAGCAAGTAATTGATCCCAGATGCATTACGAGTATGTGATGTGGTCAAGCGACCACCGCTCCTTGCAAGAGTCCAGTGTTGCAAAGTGTAGTTTAATAAGAGACAGTCCATCTCTTAGCTTAGCAGGGCAATTAAGGAAAATCCTGCTCCCACTTTATTACTGTGGATAAATTTTCTCCAGGAGGGGAGTATCAGCCCCCTTCAACCCCCTTCAGCCCCTTTCAGCCCTGAGGGGCCCAGCCCTCTCAGAAGGGGCAAATATCTTGTTTACTGCTACAGCGAGTAATTGACCCCAGATGCAGTACCAGTATGTGACGTGGCTTGACGCTCCATGCGGTCCTGTGTTGCAAAGTGTAGCTTAATAAAAGACAGTTCATCTCTTACTTTAGCAGGACAATTAAGGAAAATCCTGCTCCCACTTTATTACCATAGTAAAGATAGTGGACATTGTTGTCTATGCTTAAGACAGCAAGATTTAAACATTCTGCTTTGCTTCATCGAGGAAGTGGCAAGGAAGCAAAAGTACTAGGTCAGCTTTTCCTTTGTGCTTGGGGAGTAACGGCGTGGGGCGCTGTGGCGTCTTCAGATTACTTTTGACTCTACTGAGAGTGACACTGACACCAGGATAACCAACAAAGAACGATCTGTGCATTAGTGTGAACAAAGTGTCTCACAAAACACAATAAACACTTAAGAGAAGTGTGATCAGCTTCTTTAGTGATAAGATTGTGAACAATAAAGCCAAATCTTGTGGAACATAGTGTACCAGTGTGCGTATTCCTAGACTATGGAAGACGTGGACATCCAAGGACACTTCAGCTTCTATCAAGTCACCGATATCTGTCGAAGGTGTGAAGAACACCATAGCTCACGCTACAAGAGCAAGGTAGGTTACGAATTTCTTGTAGTACGGGGGACTGTGCAGTTCTTGGGTCGCAAGGAATTTATAATCAACCTATAGTCGGCAGTAAGGTGCGGACTTTTGAGTCCAAACAAGTATGTAATTTGTCCGCAATCAATGAATGAAATATGCTGACATAACACCCCCTAGGGGTAATTTATAATCTTACAAATTATAAATCTTTACAGCCCGTTGAGAGATGACTTCGACAGCTTCTCAAGACCTTGTCTGTAGGGACGGCTGTGCAGGCGATGAGTTGTCTTTCTAAGTTAAGTACAAACTCTTTAAACTTAACTGGTAATGCCATTTCTCAACATATTGGTCTTGCTCGAACCGGATAAAGGCCACACTGTGGTCCAAATATGTTGTACTACAGTGTACAAATAACCTACGAGCCAAGTTCCTTCGAAAAAAGCTGTAAAACTAGTGTTTTACAATTTAAATCAGTATAAATGAGTCCCTCCAGACTCAATCACAGAGAATGGGCAGCCAAAAGAAAACGGGCGCTCACCCAGCGTTCACCCAAAGAAAACGGGAGCTGGGTGACTCACCCAACTAGAAGACGGGGGATGGCACCCTGCATCCACTGCTCCAATCTCGAAAAGTGCTGATCAAGACAACAACAACCCAACTGATGTTCGGTTTGTCTGAGTGTATATACACACATAGTGTTTATAATGTTTATAGACAAATTAAGAGACAAGATTGTGTTAAAGTTTGTTTCTTATATATCTACCTGTTATATTAAAGGAACTTATATATAAAGTGTAAGCTTTCAAATATATATTAACAGTGACATTTATATATGTGTAAGTAATATTCACGTGTGATTTACAGTTATACAGTGACATTTATAGTGTATAGTGAATGAAGTGTATAACATCGTTATTTACGATTAATCATCGTGGTCAGGCTGACACAGCAAACTCAAGCCATAAACACCAGCCATATGTACTGTGTACCCTTCATGGTCATTGACCCTAAGGTTAAGCTTAGTGGGTCAGTAGTGTCTGACTCGATTATTGCTGACTTAAGCATAACAAAAACTCAGCTGTTTATAGCAGTACAGTATTTTTTAAACACTCTAAGTGTGGTGCTAGAATTTTCAGTATACCATTAAAATGGCTTGTTTGAAAACTCAGTTTCAGTCTTTACAGACTAAGATTACACAATTAGAAAATCTAATTTCAGTCTGTATAGGATTAACTCAAGATACAAACATAGATTTTGATGATCTAGAGGTCAAATTTGAATTACTTACACAACATCTGAAAATAATTAATTCAGACTATACACATTATGAAAAGGAATTTCTTGAATCAGATCCGTCTGAGGATGAAATTAAAAATGTTCTGGATACTTTTAGTAATCAACAATTAAGGTGGACAGGAGTACAGGCTATCTGCCGCAAAACTCTGTCACAGAGACCTACTGTAACTAGTGGTCAAACACCTGTCACACCTGTAACACCTGTAACAACAACAAGTGTCCCATTACCAAGCTTACCTACATTGTCATTACCTATTTTCCAAGGTCATAATTATGAAGAATTCATTAGTGGTTTTCAATCCATAGTAAATTCACGAACTGACATAGATGAGATTGCTAAGTTCAATTACCTTAAATGTCTTGTGAAGGGAGAACCCTATGAACTGATTAAGTCATTTCCGGTGGTTAAAGGTAATTATCAACTAGCCTTACGTGTCTTAGCAGACAATTACTTCGATGCTGGCAAGGCTAGTTAGACATGCAGTCTTAATATCAAGCTTGAAGCCACCCAAACATTGTTTATCAGACTTACAGGCATTTAGAATCACATTAGACAATAGTCTCAGATCTCTAGGTGCCAAACATGACCTAAGGCAATGTGACTGGTTTATCAGTGGTATTGTACAAGATAAGTTGTCACCACAAACTATTGAATGATTAAATATTATGTTCAATAAACGCTATTTCACTTGTCAAGAAATTAACAATGGTTTACAAACAATTGTTTCATGCATGCAAGCAACGAGACAAGATGAAAAATCCACAAATCCAGTGGATAATAAACCTTCAACTCAGTATAAAAAGAGTATACCTACACCAATATGTTGTGAAATGGTATTACCAGCTAAGTTTAAAGAGTATACCTACTCCCACTAAACCACAGAATGGGAAATCCCATATAGGCATTTATCAAGCTGTGAATACAACAAACAGTAAACAGACTGTCATACATAAACGTACTCCAAAATGTGTACTTTGTGATGGAACACATTGGGCACAGTATTGTATTCAAGACACATCAATGGAGGCACGTAAACAACGTGTTCATCAGCTGAAAAGGTCCATCAAGTGTTTAGGTGAACACAAGGGAGGTAAATGCTCACTGAAGAAGTGTTTTAAATGCAAGGGTATGCATCATACAGCATTATGCCCAAATACTTTTGCTGAACAGCAGAAGACTTCCACAGAATCAGGAAGTCAACAAGCAACAGCATTAAATGTGAGAGATAAGTTTAAAGCAACTGCTCTCCCGATAGCTCGAGTTGAGTTATCTAATAAATTACACAAAACCAATGTGCTAACACTATTTGATCAAGGCTAACAAAGGTCCTTCATAAGAAGATCAGTGTTGCAGAAACTGAATAAACAACCCTATGCCAAAATACAGTTAGATATAGCTGTTTTTTTTCCACAATTCTGGTAAACAGACATATGACCTAGCCAGAATCACTGCTGGTCTAGGAAACAGGAAAAAGACAGTAGAAGCTGTGGTAGTAGATGATTTGCCTAAGTCTGTGCAAATCCAGGGATTAAAAGAAACAGTTGCAGCACTGAAAGCAGCTAAGGTCAAGTTAGCCTGTCCTGACATACAGACGGACACAATTAGTCCAATTGATTTAATCATTGGAAGTGATTATTATCACTGTTTTGTGCAAAATATATGATGTTCACTTGCTGAAAACAGCAGGAGGCCACATGATATGTGGTCCCATTCCCTCTCAAAGTGAGAAAGAAACTGATATTGATTCAGTGGAAAATGTACTAGTTACGAGAATAACCGCTGATCATGTACCACAGCAAAAATTATCATTACTGGAAGAAATGAATGAACCAGTTGATAAGTTGTGGGATTTAGATGCGATAGGTATTGATGTAAATAAACCAAGCCCACAAGAGTCTCAGACTTATAGCCAATATTTGGACACTGTCAAGTATAAAGATGGACAGTATTGGGTTAGGTTACCATGGAAATTAAATCCACCACATCTGCCTAGCAATTATCGCATGGCTTTCGGACAAATGAAAGCACAAATACATGAGCTCAGGAAGAATCCAGAGCTACTGACTGTCTATGATAATATCATACAAGAACAGTTGGACAATAAATTCATTGAGGAAGTAGTCGAAGATAAGTTGAAGACAGATGCTCATTATCTCCCGCAGCATGGAGTCAGAAAAGATTCTGAAACCACTCCACTACGTGTTGTATATAATTGCAGCGCACGTGCACATAAAGATGTAGCAAGTCTTAATGACTGTCTGATGACCGGACCCTCACTAACTGAGAAGCTTGGAGACGTGCTTATGAAATTTCGCACAAACCCATATTTCCAAAGCTTTCTTAAGAGTAGGGCTAAAAGAAATAGATAGAGATTATACTCGATTCTTGTGGCCTGAAAATCCACATGATCCTCAAAGTCCTGTGATAACTTATCGTTTCAAATCGGTATTATTTGGTGCAACATCCTCTCCATTCTTACTAGAAGCTACTCTGAATACACATTTGAAGAAATCTGAAAGTCCTTTCAAAGAAATCTTAAAGAAAAGTTTCTATGTGGACAATCTCCAAGGTACTGTGAATAAAGAGGAGGATTTGAAATCCCTATACAGAGAAGCTAACAAGGAGATGAAAGAAGCAAATATGCCTCTAAGGATGTGGAATACAAATTCAAAGCAATTAAGGGAACTTATCAAAGAAGATTTCGCTGAAGCTGAAATTCGTGATTGCAACAATATGCTGGGACTTAATTGGAACACACAGGAAGATACTTTGAGTCTCAAAAAGATAAACAATATATCATGCAGTACACTCACTAAACGTAGTATACTGTCAGAGGTATCACAATGTTTTGACCCTCTAGGACTCGTCTCACCAATTACCATAAAGGGTAAAATGCTTATGCAAGATGCATGGAAGCTCAAAATTGGATGGGATGAGAACTTGCCTCTAGAAATGTGTCAAGCATGTGATGAAACATCCAAGGAGTTTAAACAACTTCATCAAATTAAACTTCCCAGACAAATAGGTCAAGAGGGAAACAAGTACACATTACATGTGTTCTGTGATGCGTCAACCAGAGGTTATGGCGCTGTAGCTTACATGAGTAATGCTGAAGGAAGTACACTAATTACTTCAAAGGCCAGGGTAGCACCCTTGAAGGTCAGAACAGTACCACAATTGGAACTGACAGCACTCTATGTAGGTACAAAATTAGCTGTCTATCTCAACAAAGTACTTGATCATCTCACTATTGAAAAAAACGTGATCTGGAGTGATAATGAAGCAGTTCTCCAGTGGTTAAGAAATAATAAGAGTAAGTTGGTCTATGTACAGAACAGAGTAGCAGAAATAAAAGAGATGCAGAGAGATTATCTCTTTCTCCACGTCTCTACCCAAGAGAATCCAGCTGACATGTTGTCACGTGGTGTCCCACTCAAGAAATTTGTGGATAATAAATTATGGCTCCACGGACCGAACTGGCTCTCTAATGAAAATAACTGGTCTCAGCAAAAAGCTCACATTATGCCAGAAGAAACAGTCTGCTTGAACACAGCAGAAATAAGTTGTGTAAATACTGCAGATACAACAGAAAGAATCATTGATGGATCTAAATACTCACCTTTGGGTAAACTCTTAAGAGTTACAGCTCTTGTCTTTAAATTCATTAAAGGAATAAAACCTGATTATGAATATCTTGAACCCATTAAATACTGGGTGAAACTAATACAGAAAGATGTTTTCTCAACAGAATATAAATTTCTAGAAACACAAGATAAATCCCCAAAGAAACCTGTCATGATTAATTCTTTAGGACTTTATCTCGACTCAGAAAAGATTGTAAGATGTCGAGGAAGAATTCATAATTCTTCACTACCTAAAGAAGCCATACATCCAATATTGATCCCCAAGAATCATTGGCTAACAAAACTGATTGTGCAAAACGCCCACAGTAAGGTGTTACAAGGTGGGGTTG
The DNA here is from genome assembly GCF_038502225.1 of Cherax quadricarinatus. Taxonomy (NCBI): domain Eukaryota; kingdom Metazoa; phylum Arthropoda; class Malacostraca; order Decapoda; family Parastacidae; genus Cherax; species Cherax quadricarinatus. The sequence continues at coordinate 66,001 of NW_027195660.1, read as the reverse complement.
CTGACACACTTTGTCATATACGACAATCCTACTGGATACCTCAAGGTCGACAAAGTGTGAAAAAGCAAATAAAGGACTGTATTACTTGTCGTCACTACGATATGCGAGTATGTCAGTATCCAGGTCCACCTCCATATCCTTCTGAAAGAGTTTGTCATATCACTCCATTTGATGTGACAGGTGTAGATTACACTGGACCAATAATTTTAACCAAAACAGTTGACAAAGTTCCTATCAAAGTGTACATCTGTTTGTTCACTTGTGCTACGACTAGAGCAGTACATCTAGAAGTAGCCACTGACATGTCTGCTGAAACCTTTATCAAATTATTCAGAAGGTTTGCAGCCAGAAGGGCATGTCCCAGACTGATGATTTCAGATAATGCAACGAACTTTGTTGCTGGTGCTGCTTATATAAGCAAGATCTTTGATCAACCAGAAGTACAACAGATGCTGAATCAACACAGTTGTCGTTGGAGATACATTCCTCCTAAATCTCCATGGCATGGCGGATTTTATGAAAGAATAATCGGCATTGCAAAACGTTGTTTAAGGAAGACTCTTCATCGTCAAAGAATAGACTTAGAAGAATTCCGTACAGTTGTGACTGAAACAGAAAATAGACTTAACAACAGACCTCTAACTTATGTTACCGATGATCTGGACAATTTAGAAGTGTTAAGTCCATCTCATTTACTCCATGGCAGAAGGCTCGAACCTGTTCCTCCCATGAATGATAAAGAAATCATAGAGGATCCTACTTATTTCGAACCTGAGCAACTCAGACGTAAATTCAAACACCTTAATAAAATGATTGAAAGTTGGGAGAAAATTTGGCGAGAAGACTATCTCACCTCATTGAGAGAACACTTTTATGGAGCTGGTGTTCCTGAAAATCATAAGTCTTTAAGACCTGGTGACATAGTGATTATTGACAATGATGGTCCGAGGTCCCAATGGCCACTTGGAAAAATTGTGACTATATATCCTGATGCAAATGGAATCATCAGGACAGTTGATGTTTTGAGCAAAGGTGTAGTGAATAAGCGGACAATAAATAAACTAGTGCCGTTAGAATTACACAGTGTTGAAAACAAAATTAGTGATTCTCCAGAAACCACACAGGCTAAAGCTGTTCAGAAAAGACAAGCAGCAGTGGTGGCGGGTGAGAAAATCAAATTAATGTTAAGTGATGAATAGTTCACCTGCAGCAAACCTCCGCCGCCCCCCAGTGTGGAGAAATTTTTTCCAGGAGGGGAGTATCAGCCCCCTTCAGCCCCTTCAGCCCCTTTCAGCCCTGAGGGGCCCAGCCCTCTCAGAAAGGGCAAATATCTTGTTTACTGCTACAGCGAGTAATTGACCCCAGATGCAGTACCAGTATGTGACGTAGCTCGACGCTCCGTGCGGTCCTGTGTTGCAAAGTGTAGCTTAATAAAAGAAAGTTCATCTCTTACCTTAGCAAGACAATTAAGGAAAATCCTGTTCCCACTTTATTACCATAGTAAAGATAGTGGACATTGTTGTCTATGCTTAAGACAGCAAGATTTAAACATTCTGCTTTGCATCATCGAGGAAGTGGCAAGGAAGCAAAAGTACTAGGTCAGCTTTTCCTTTGTGCTAGGGGAGTAACGGCGTGGGGCGCTGTGGCGTCTTCAGATTACTTTTGACTCTACTGAGAGTGACACTGATGCCAGGACAACCAACAAAGAACGATCTGTGCGTTAGTGTGAACAAAGTGCCTCACAAAACACAATAAACACTTATGAGAAGTGTGATCAGCTTCTTTAGTGATAAGATTGTGAACAATAAAGACAAATCTTGTGGAACATAGTGTACCAGTGTGCGTATTCCTAGACTATGGAAGACGTGGACATCCAAGGACACTTCAGCTTCTATCAAGTCACCGATATCTGTCGAAGGTGTGAAGAACACCATAGCTCACGCTACAAGAGCAAGGAAGGTTACGAATTTCTTGTAGTACGGGGGACTGCGCAGTTCTTGAGTCGCAAGGAGTTTGTAATCAACCTATAGTCGGCAGTAAGGTGCGGACTTTTGAGTCCAAACAAGTATGTAATTTGTCAGCAATCAGTGAATGAAATATGCTGACATAACACCCCCTAGAGGTAATTTATAATCTTACAAATTATAAATCTTTACAGCCCGTTGAGAGATGACTTCGACAGCTTCTCAAGACCTCGTCTGTAGGGACGGCTGTGCAGGCGATGAGTTGTCTTTCTAAGTTAAGTACAAACTCTTTAAACTTCACTGGTAATGCCATTTCTCAACAATTACCATGGTAAAGATAGTGGACATTGTTGTCTATGCTTAAGACAGCAAGAATCAAGCATTCTGCTTTGCTTCATGGAGGAAATTTGGCAAGGAAGCAAAAAGTACTAGGTCAGCTTTTCCTTTATGTTCTAGGGGCATTGCAGCGGCATAGGAGGCTGTGAGGTCAGATCACTTTTCACCCTACTGGGAGTCACACTGACGCCAGGATAACCAACAAAGAACACTGATCCGTGCGTTAGTGTGAACAAAGTGTCTCAGAAAACATGATAAACACTTACAGAGAAGTGTGATCAGCTTCTTTAGTGATATGGTGTGAACAATTATTGATGAACAGTGTAACGAGTGTTGTGATCCAACATTCTTCAAAGAACACTATTCTTCAATCAACACATCACACATTGGATATCCGGGCGTAATTACGGGTCAGATACATATACCCAGGTAAGTGTTCTAACTCGTGATGTACTACTATTGACTGCACAGTTGAGTATAAGTTATGAGTTAGTCACTTATCATAAACCCCCGGTGATAAGTGGACCTTTGAGTCCACACAAGTAAGTGTCGTCAGCCATCAGTGTCTGATATATGATGATAACACCCCCTAGGGATAATTTATAATCATACTTAATATACTTTATTACATCCCGTTGTGAAGTGGATGAGACAGCTTCTCAAGACCTCGTCTGCAGGGGCAGCTGTGTGAACAATAGCTGTCTTATCAGCTAAGTACTCCCTATATTTGATCTTTAAGCTTAGCTGGTAAACCATTACTCAACAGTGTGTGTGTATGTACTCACCTAATTGTACTCATCTAATTGTGGTTGCAGGGGTCGAGACTCAGCTCCTGGCCCCGCCTCTTCACCGACTGCTACTAGGTCCTCTCTCCCCCTGCCCCATGAGCTTTATCATACCTCGTCTTAAAACTATGTATAGTTCCTGCCTCCAATACATCGCTTGCCAGACTATTCCACTTCCTAACTATTCTATGACTAAAGAAATACTTCCTAACAACCTTTGACTCATTGGAGCCTTCAGCTTCTAATTGTGACCCCTTGTTTCTGTGTCCCATCTCTGGAACAGCCTGTCTCTGTCCACCTTGTCTATTCCACGCACTATTTTGTATGTCGTTATCATATCTCCCCTGACCCTCCAGTGTTGTCAGACCGATTTCCCTTAACCTTTCTTCATAGGACATTCCCCTTAGCTCTGGAACTAGCCTTGTTGCAAACCTTTGCACTTTCTCTAATTTCTTGACGTGTTTGACCAGGTGTGGGTTCCAAACTGGTGCTGCGTACTCCAGTATGGAGTACTGAGGTACCGGAACGCTATTCTCAGGTCTGCCAAGCGCCCATATGCCGCAGGAGTTATCTGGTTAATGTGTGCTTCTGGAGATGTACTCGGTATTATAATCACTCCTAGATCTTTCTCCTTGAGTGAGGTTTGCAGCCTTTGGCCACCTAGCCTATACTCTGTCTGCAGTCTTCTTTGCCCTCCTCCGATCTTCATGTGTGTGTATGTGTATAAGTGTGTGTGTGTGTGTGTGTGTGTGTATGTATATGAATGTGTATGTGTGTGTGTGCATATGAGAGCCCACATGCTTTTGTCTTAGTCTTAAAAAAAGATGGGGGGGGTCATATATCACACTAGGCTATGCTACTCTTTTAAAGATTATAGAATTATTTCACACTCAATTCCTTATTAATATACACTAATACATATACTATAATATTTACTGTGTACACGTGTGTTTGTTTGTGTGTGTTTACTAGCTTGTCGTTCTTTGAAAAGGAGGGGGGGTCACGTTAACACACTATTGTTGTTGTTGTTGGTTCACTGGTACTCTCCCGGCCCGGATCTTTGCACACTAGGCTTCGTTACTTTATTAATATATGCTAATATTTACTATAATAATAATTACTGGTGAACATGTGTGTTTGTATGTACGTACTTGTTTACTAGCTTGTTGCTGTCAGAAAGACGGCAGGGGGGAGGGGTCACTAGGCTACACAACTCTTCTGAAGATTTTTAGATAATTTACTAAACATTATCAGGGTTACCCATATCTATCTCCTGGCACTGAAAGTTAATGAGCGAGTGATGGTATAACATACAACCAGCAGAGCGAGACATTGAGACTTTAGACACCAACCAAAAACTAGCCACACATAGGCAAGTGATGTCTGCACAGTGGAGGTTCCTGGTGGTGGCTGCTATCAACTCCTTCACTTTGTAACTTATTCATGAACTTTATCATGCATTCAAGTTTTTATTTTCTTTTTCTTTTAAGATTGGTATTCACTCTTTTTTCTTTAGTACAGTATTATGGTCATACAGCTCTGATGATATTACCTACATTCACAACACCAACAGCTGGGGATTGACTAATTTTTTCTTACTTTCAGTATTTACTCAATCACTCGTTTATGACCTTATCACTACACTGATGCTATAACCCACCAATATCTGTATTTATTAATATTTACGATCACATCGTTGATACAATTAACTATGTTTGGATATTTTGTGTCAACACTGCAGCCAGCAGCCTGATCAGCTGACTGCTACCCTCCCTCATTCAGCATTTATTCAAATTTAAATTGTAAAATTTTTGATCTTATCACATTATTCGCATTCTTGAAAGCTGTTACACTCTTGTAGGTATGTTCACTGATTCACTCACGTACGATGACCGCTAATAATATCTGAGGACAGCCACTAGAACGCTAAATCCTGGGAGCACTATTTAGCGATACTGCTTCACGTGTGTGTGTGTGTGTGTGTTCGTGTGTGTGTGTGTGTGTGTGTGTGTGTGTGTGTGTGTGTGTGTGTGTGTGTGTGTGTGTGTGTGTGTGTGTGTGTGTGTGTGTGTGTGCATAATGAATTTTTAAGCTTTGTTATGATCGATGCAATGTAAATGATTCCCAGACAGAAAGGTGAATCCCCATTTCACTCACAATGATGCTTGTGGCTCAAAAAATAAGAGACAGCATCAACCTTTATTCATCTGAAGAATAGAGAGGCACATGTATGAAATTGTATCTCCGATGCAGTAAGAATTTGTATCAGAATTCTTTTCAGCACAATGGTAACCCACTCACACACACAAATCTTCGTGGATAATGCCTCAAACATTTTTTCTATTATTTTCACTTTTCTTGTCTCTACAAAACCCGTAATTCACCATCATTTAATGTTATGGAAACTTTGTAGATAATCCTCTTGTGTAATAATTCACTGAGAATTTCCTCCTCAAAATCATTTATAATTCTGTGTGTGTCGCACTCTCAGTCTCTATTAATTTTACAAAAAAGCTCTTCCTTCGAGAGAGGTGCCTTGACGAAGGCAAGCCGTTCTCGATCTATGGAAATTTAGCTACCAACCACTACAGCTTCTAGAATATGTACACAGGCCCTGACTGTGCACACAAAGCTTCTAGATTGTTTACGCAATTGCTCATGTGCACACAGTTACATTTATTGTTGTTGGTAAGTTTACATGATTTCATAATGTGACATACGTGCAATGACTAACACAAGCTGTGATGACCATGACTAACACAAGCTGTGATGACCATGACTAACACAAGCTGTGATGACCATGACTAACACAAACTGTGATGACCATGACTAACACAAGCTGTGATGACCATGACTAACACAAACTGTGATGACCATGACTAACACAAACTGTGATGACCATGACTAACACAAGCTGTGATGACCATGACTAACACAAGCTGTGATGACCATGACTAACACAAGTTATGATGACATAAACAACAATAACACAAGCTGTGATGACATAAACAATGACTAACACAAGCTGTGATGACACAAGTGGTGGCTTACGTGTGCTGATACATGCCATACAAGACATACTTGTTGACTAACACCTAAGTAGGTGTCATGGCGGCTAGTGCATGATTGTGATCACTATAATGTAAAATAACTATTTTTGGGCAAAACAAATATATTTGAGATGTGCATAAAGGGATGAAATGCTTTATAATTATGTTGGCTGTTACCTGGGTGTTTTTCGCGAAGCCGTGACGTCACAGCATCACAGCGGGATTAATGGAGAACGGCAGCCATACTTTACCCACAATCGTTGACTGTGGCTAAAGTATGACATTTATCTTAGGGTAGGAGATAAATTGAAGGGTACCTCGCTCTATTATCTCTTCCTTGTACGGGTATAGGGTAGAGGCATTGAGAATAGTTTCTTTACTAGCAGGCGTGTTGACTGACAGCCAGGTTTCTTAATGGCGTGATATTTTTCTTACACGGCCGCTATGAACTGTATCTATGTTTTGCCCTGGAATTTAGTACCTGTGGTGATTTTCGTGATGTATATAAGGGTAGAAAAGGGGGGGGGGTGTAAATCCTGTTTGTTTATATCAAGGATCTCTAATCTGCGGCCCGCCACAAAATTTTATGCGGTTCGCAGCAACTGCAATATTTATAAATAGTAAAACTAATAAACCCTCATTTTCAGTCATTTAAGTCACTAAGAGTTGAGATTTCTGTTGCCTGTAACAATTCATATGTCAAATTTTGTTAAAATTTTAGTTCAAATCTTTTCATTTTTTAGTTATACCCTTCAGATATAGACTGAAAAACTGAAAGAACAGTGCAGAGTGAGTGCTGCCTGTTTAATGAAGAATGAGGCGTAAAGTACTTCTTTGTACAAGCAGATGATAAAGCCTTGTAATGCAACCAAATATAAACCAAGTTATTCCCAATTCACAAGAACACAGCATTCGGAAAAAATGAATCAATGCAACGCGGGTTGCTTTCCCAATAAGGTTTTTTACGCAGAAGAGAGAACTAAAAATGAAGCTTTAGCCAGGGAGGGCCAATTACAAAGTAGTTTATGCGTTAGTTAAAAGAGGAGAGCCATTCACTAAAGAAGACAAGATCAAAGGGTATAATATTGGAAGCAGTTGCAGAGTTAAGCTCAGAAAAAGCAAATCTGTTCAAAATCACCAGTCTTGCGCCAGATACTGTTGCTTGTAGAACTGGGAATATAAGAAACAATATATTTCATCAAACTGAAGGCAAAGCATAAAATATTCAGTTTTATTCTCTCCAACTTAATGAATCGTATCATGTGAATGACACATCACAACTTAGATCTAGTATTCATCCGTGGCGTCGACAGTAAAGTTAATATTATACAAGTGTTAGCATCAATGCATAGAATACACAACACAGGAACCGGAGGAAAACATCTTCAAAGAATTGCAAAAACTGCATTAGAATATAACTGGAGTGTAATAAACTAATGGTGGAAAGAACATGTCTGGAGTGAAGAAAGGTTTGGTTGGACAAATCACAAAAAGCTTTTGAGAATAGTGGATTCTCGAAGTCCATGTTTATGCATTTTGTTATCCATTAGCATCATTATGCAGAAAATATGTGGATATGTTTTGCGTTAAGAGAGATCGAATGAAATTCAGTAGTGAATTTCATTCGATCTCAGGAGCTTAGTCATCGCCAGTTTCGTAATTTTCTGAAAGAAATTGATTCTGAATTCGTTGACTTGCCTTACTTTACAGCAGTTCGATGTCATAGTTGTGAAAAAGTTCTGTCATGGTTCTTTCAGTTCAGAAAGGAAATTTATTAATTTATCACCGAAAAGAATCGACCTGTATTACTTTTATCAGACGCTGACTGGCTTTGGAAGTTGGCATTTTTTGCAGACAGTCAAGCCATGTAAATCAATTGAGTCTAAAGTTGCAAGGTGTACGAAATTTGATTTGTGATCTCTTCACCCATGTCAAGGCATTCAGGGCAAAACTGATGATATTTGAAGAACATGTAAAAGTTTTAAACTTGGTTCATTTCCAATACTATGAAAAATTCTATGAAGAAAGTGATGCAGAATTTTCTTCTTCATTTGCAACAGAAATCATTAATGACTTGCAAAAAACAATTTCAGAAACGATCTTCTGATCTTTAAGTCAAGATGCATTTGACTCCACTGTTGAAACACTCCCAAGTCAGTTTCAAATGGAAATTTTGATTTCCAATCACATGAAATGCTTAATGCTTTATATTTAAAGAAAAGCATTAAAAAGAAATCTGATCCATTATATAAATCTTTACAATTTGAACATTTTCCAAATTTGAAGCGATTTGATTGTGGTTTTGTATCAATTTTTAGTGTCTTTGTGAACAAACATTATCAAAAGTGAAATATGTCAAGTACTAATATTACGCAAATTTATCTAACTAACTAACTAATAATTAGTTCCTCAAGCTTGAAACCTCAGTTCAGCAATATTTTGAACTAGTTCCATCATTCTCATTAATCTTGTACCAGCTTTTCTCATTTGCACATCAATAACTGATTACACAAATAACTCGCACATAGAAGAGAGGAGCTTACGACGACGTTTCGGTCCAACTTGGACCATTTGCAAAGTCACACTAACAAGAAGTAGCGCAGGACGGGTATATATAGGCTGGAAGAGGTAGTGGTAGTAGTAGTAGTCGTAGTAGTAGTAGTCGTAGTAGTAGTAGTAGTAGTAATAGTAGTAGTAGTGGTAGTAGCAGTGGCGGAGATGGAAGGAAGTGGTAATGGGGAAGTAAGGAGGAGGAGCCAGTCAAATACAAAGAAAGGGGAGCACTGCAAGGGAGATAGGTGCCCACAAGAAAGGCAGGTGCCCACAAGGGAGCTAGGTGCCCACAAGGGAGCTAGGTGCCCACAGAGGGAGAGCAAAAACACAGAGGTGGGGGGAGGAGAAATAATGAAATAAATAATGAAGGAACAGAAACACAAGACAGAAGAAAGACAACCCAGAAGAGAAAAAAGGATAGAGCAAAGGGTTAAGTCACGGGTGTTGTGAAATTTGGAGCATTTTACAATGTAGTGGGAGAGGAAGGTATCTACAGAGACGAAGCCAGGACTAAGATCATACAAGGAAAGTTGTGTATTAGGGAGGATTCAACCAGACGGCGACTGTTAAAGTTGGAAGTAGGGAAGACAGTTTAAGCAGAAGACCAGTCAATAGGATGGCTGTGATCTCTGACGTGACAGAAAAGAACATTGTTAGTGTCGGGAAGCCTAACACTGCTTTTGTGCTCCCTAAGTCTGTCAGAAAGAGATCGGCCAGTTTCTCCAAAGTATTGAAGAGGTTCAGGAGGAGCAAGAAATAGAGTAGACACCAGGAACATCTGTAGAGGGAGGAGAGGTATGAACGAGATTAGTGCCATGATTGTTAGTCTGGCGGAAAGTAAGCTTGATGTCTAAGGGACGGAGAGAATTGTTGAGATTAGAAAGACCGCAAATGAAGGGAAGGCAGAGGACAGAAGAGTTCCCAGGAGTAGAGAGTTTGGTAGAGAAGAAATTACGTTTAGCACGTGAGACGGCAGAGTCTATGAAATGGGAAGGGTAGCCAAGACGGGAAAACGGATTATGAAGAGTGGAAATTTCTGCTGGAAGGAACTGTGGATCACAGATGCGGAGGGCACGGAGAAAGATGGAGATAAGAACACTTTTCTTGACAGGGGAAGCATGATAGGAAAAGTAGTGAATGTACATGCCACTGTGCATAGGTTCGCGGTAAACGGAAAAGGTAAAACCTGTATCTGAGCAGTGGACATGGACATCAAGAAAAGGTAGCAAGGAATTAGATTCCCATTCAGATTTAAACTTAATGGAAGGGGCAAGATTATTAAGAGCTTCAAGAAAAGGTTGGAAGAGACTGGAGTCATGAGGCCACAGAGCAAAGATGTCATCTACATAGCGGAGCCAGAGTGAAGGGCGCACATCGGTGGTAGGAAGAACAGTCTCGTAGTATTCCATGTAAAGATTAGCAAGGACAGGAGAGAGAGGAGAGCCCATAGCGACACCGAACATTTGAGAATAATATTTCCCTTGGAAGGAAAAGGAATTAGAGCCCACACAGAGGCGGATAAGATCAAGAAAGACATCAATAGGTATAGGGAGATGAAAAAAACCCTTCATGGGCCTTCTAAGAAAATCAAGGGCATCATCAAGAGGGACATTGGTGAAGAGGGACTTAACGTCAAGACTAAGCATCTTACAGATCGGGAGAGAGCGAACCCGTTCAATGAAGTCTTGAGAGTGATGGAGGTGGGCAGGAGAAAAAGTACCAAGAAAGGGAGTGAGAGTTTTGGCCAACCAAGAAGCAAGAGAATAAGAGACAGAACCTCTAGAGGATATGATAGGACGTAGAGGAATATCAGGTTTATGAGTTTTGGGAAGGCCATAGAAATAGGAAAGAGAGAGACAGATGACACGAAACCGAAGAACAAGGTCAAAGTCAGGAGGACAGAGGTCGGAGAGAGTCCGTAGTTTCTTGTTAAAAGTTGTCTTGATGCGATCAAGAGGGTTGGAAACGAGAAGAGTGTAGGTACGTGAGTTAGAGAGCAAGACATCAGCTTTACGGAGGTAATTCTCGCGATCAAGGATAACTACCGAATTATCTTTGTCAGAAGATAGTATGACAATGTTAGAGTTAGATTTAAGAGAAGAAAGGGCAAGTTGGTAACGGCGCGGAAGGTGGTCCTTAGAAAACAGACTATCAATAGCAGGAAGAAGAGCGCCACGAAAAGTGGACAAGTCAGGAAGATTACGGGAGCGAGACTGACGAAAAGAATCAAAAGAGCTAATCAGGGCAATACCAGCGCGAAGGGAAGGCGAAGTGGCAAAGGAAAGGCCAAAACCAAGAAGTTCAAGCTCATATTGAGAGAGTGAGACAGAAGACAAGCTAGTAACAGAGTCAGTGAGGGAGAATTTAGACCAAGGGCTAGCTGAGATGAGACGTTGAAGTTTATTCTGTAGTTTAGAAGAAAGAATTTGTGTATTCAGGCGAGCAGTGTCAAAGAGAATGGTAGAGAGAAAGTTACAGAGATCTTGTGATAGAGCCGTTTTCCCGTCTTGGCTACCCTTCCATTTCATAGACTCTGCCCTCTCACGTGCTAAACGCAATTTCTTCTCTCCCAAACTCTCTACTCCTAGGAGCTCTTCTGTCCTCTGCCTTCCCTACATTTCCGGTTTTTCTAATCTCAACAATTCTCTCCGTCCCTTAGACATCAAGCTTACTTTCCGCCAGACTAACAATCTTGGCACTAATCTCGTTCATACCTCTCCTCCCTCTACAGATGTTCCTGGTGTCTACTCTATTTCTTGCTCCTCCTGTCCTCTTCAATACTTTGGAGAAACTGGCCGATCTTTTTCTGACAGACTTAGCACAAAAGCAGTGTTAGGCTTGTCCACACTTACAATGCTTTTTTCTGTCACGTCAGAGATCACAGCCATTCTATTGACTGGTCTTCTGCTAAAACTGTCTTTCCTACTTCCAACTTTAGCAGTCGCCGTCTGGTTGAATCCTCCCTAATACACAACTTTCCTTGTATGAATCTTAGTCCTGGCTTCGTCTTTGTAGATGCCTTCCTCTCCCACTATATTGTAAAATGCTCCAAACTTCAGAACACCCGTGACCTAATCTGATTCCTCCTTTTTTCTTCTCCCTCTTCCCCTTTCCTCTTTCCTTTTTTCTCTTCTGGGTTGTTTTTCTTTCTTCTGTCTTGTGCTCCCTTGTGGGCACCTAGCTACCTTGTGGGCACCTAGCTCCCTTGTGGGCACCTAGCTACCTTGTGGGCACCTAGCTCCCTTGTGGGCACCTGGCCCCCTTGTGGGCACCTAGCTCCCTTGCAGTGCTCCCCTTTCTTTGTATTTGACTGGCTCCTCCTCCTTACTTCCCCATTACCACTTCCTTCCATCTCCGCCACTGCTACTACTACTACTACCACCACTACCTCTTCCTGCCTATATACACCCGTCTTGCTCTACTTCTCGTTAGTTTGACTTTGTAAATGGTCCAAGTCGGACCGAAACGTCGTCGTAAGCTCATCTCTTCTATGTGCGGGTTATTTGTGTATCGTTCCAGTCACGGTATTGTGCCTTTTTTGTTATTTAATAACTGATTATACTGTCAGAGAATTGGCTTGTTTGACGTTTTTACTCTTTAAGCTTGAGCTTAAATTACCAGAGCATTGGTAAGATGAGAAAGGAAGAAGGATAAGTAAGGATGGAAATGTAGGAAAATGGTGGATGGGGGTAAGGGAGGTGGGGTAATAAAGGTAAATGGCCTAACCACTTTGGAGCAATTTAATACAAGTGTGTCTGTGTGTAGTGTTATTCATGAGTATATTTTTTTTGTGCAAAAGGTTGGTTGTAGGGCGCTTGCTAAGGTGGTAGTTGTAAGACGCTTGATGTACTTTGCCTGCTCCCCTGGAGTTTTTGGTTGATTTAGCTGTTTCTGAGGTTCTTTCTTGTATAGGATGTTTGCAAATGATACAAGGTTAGCTGTAAGTCGTAGATTATATGAAGTAAAGGTTTCATAAATTGGGGTAATATTATCCTTGGTGTACACAGAATGGTTCAGATGTTACCCAATTTTTTATCTCTTCGGGGAGATCAACCAGGATCATTGGTCTCGAGAATATCCTTGTGGGTTCTGTGGGGAGGTGTGGTGAAGTAGTCGGTGGTGTTTGTTGGTTGTAGAGGATTTTCCCTATCAGGTATATAGAGTTCGTGCATATCGTATAGATGTTCCTTTTTTAGTTTGCCTAGCCTGATATTTATTGCATCGATCCCCTGTTGGATGTGTAGATCTTCCATTCTGATTTGGTCTCTCAACTTGATGCCCGTAATAAAGCGGAGTGCTCTGTTCTGGACTCTTCGTAGCCTTAACAAGTTGGATTTTGTTGTAAGTGACATGGCCAAGCAAGGATATTCAAGCAAAGGTCTTATCTTGTAAAGGTGCTTCTTGATGTGGGAGGGGGCGTCGTTTAAACCTGAATAGCTGGTTGAGGCGGACTTTTGCTAGGTTCACTTTTTTGGAAGTGTGAGATGTTGAGCGGAGTATTCTGTCTATCTCATATTCCAGGATCTTATTCCGGTTTCTGATAGAGATAAGCGTACCTCTGATGGAGATACCTCCTTTCTTGTCAACAGTTGATGCAAGGCAACAGATGGTGCTGATGAGGACTTTCTATGGATTGGTCATGATTTTCCATTTCTTCTCCCAGCTGGCTGTTCTTCATAGCTCCGCATTCATTTTCTCTATTACCCTTCTATGTTTGTTTATTCCCTAGAATGGGTGGAAGATACTACATGGATAACATCGTCAGCAAACTGGGTGATGATGGTATCGTCGAATTCAGGTTGGGGGGAGATCATTAACGTGTATATTAAAGAGTATGGGGCTGAGACACGAGCCCTATGGTACTCCAGCTGTCGGTGTGAAAAGTTCCGCAGACTTGCCGTTAAAAGAGAGGATGATGCTTCTTCCTGATAAAAAGTTGTATGAGACTAAGAAGGTCCAGTTGTGGTCCGGAAGGTCAGCAAGTTTGAATATGAGGCCATCGTGCCACAGGCTGTCGAAGGCTTTGTGTATGTCCCTAGTGGCAATTAGGGTCAATTTCCCGTTTCATCAGGCTACCGCATCGAAGATAATGTTGATAGAGTGTTGGGTTCCTCGGTGGGTCCTTAAGCAAAACTGTTTTTCAGTGAAGAAGTAGTTGAACTCCATATAGTAGTTCAGTCTACTGGAGATCATGTTTTCAAAGACTTTACAAGTGACTTCCAATAAGAAGATACGTCAGTAGTTTTCAGGTTTGTGGTTATCTTTGTTGGGTTTAGCAATGAATATCATCCTCGCTGTCTTAAGTGCCACGAGAAAGTGCCCAGACGCCAAAATGTCATTATAGATATTAACCAGAGATATCTTGCAGTTGTAGGGTAGGTACTTTAATTGTTTTGCTGTTATGCATGAGGGGCCAGGTGCCTTATTTCTCATTCTGCCCATGATTTGGCACATCTCCTTGAGGATAATTGGTCTGGTGAGGGGGTTTTCGATTTCAGGGGTAGCTGTATCAGTTAATTGTATTCAATAGAAGTCCGCCTGGTTGTCGTCCCTCCATTGGTTAACCCACTGGTAGTGATTGTTGTTGAATCTTGTCATTGTGTGAGAGAATTTTCTCCCACACTTCACCTTGTACGTCAGTGAAGGAGTGTGTTAGGGGTTGAGTGAGTGTGGGTTTAGCCCCCAGCAGCCAGTGGAAATTACTCCAGAACTGTGCCTCTGCAGTACAGCCCTTGTGGACAAACCCGTTTGGTTGTGTCATCTACAGTCAGCTTGGTAATTATTCATGTTGTCCTTAATCTCTCTAGTTGGTTTGTACTGATGGTAGGTCTTTGATGTTGTTAGCAGCATGCCTGGGTGGCCTCACTGATTCTATCGTGGAAGGAACTGATAGCTTCATCTATTGCAGTTGAGGGCTGGTTCTCAAGTGAAACATTATGGTCCTTTCCTAGGTAGTCCCTGAAGGGGTTAAAGCCTAGTGTTCTTAGGCTGGGTTTCGAGTGGGTGGGTATGCGTAATGGTGAGGTCTGAAGCTTTATGATAGGAATACGGTCTGGCCCGACATTACAGCATGGTGAGACTTTGCAGTGGAACAGGTGGCAGTCTCTGTTAGTATGTACTACATCAGGGGTCCCCAGGTGGGGGCCCCACATATGTCTTACAGTTTCTTGCTGTCATTACAATGAAGAGCTGTTTACCCTTTTGGCCACCTAGTGGCTGAGCGGCGCCGCAACTGAAGAGAGCGGGGTGACGGGCATTGAAATCCCCTGCTAGGACTGTAGGGACATTCCTACTAAGTAACCGGTGAAGGAGAATGAACTCTATGTAGGGCTCCCTGGGGAGGGAAGTAACCCGTTCCCACTAATAGCTGTCCACATGAGGTTGTCAGTTCGATCGCTATGATGCTGTCCTCAGCGACATGAATGTTACGGAATTCATGTCCCTGCTTCAATAGGACGGCCACTCCACTGTAGGGCCCTCTGGATTTCTCGAGTTTTGAATAACCACGCTGCTTTATATGTTGATCTGGCCTGGCTGCTGTCTCCCCCAGGAGGATAATGTCCGGGTTGTGGCTGCATAGTTCTGTTTCTAGGAAGTAGCGATTGTTGAAGAAGTGTTGGATACTGAGCTGTAAAATCGTGATCCCTATATTTAGCGTGTTTTGTGTTGTTGCTGAGTGCAGGGTATTGTGGTCTGAGGTTATGTGTGCATGCTGTCCCAGCACGATTCGTTGGGGAAGGGGGGCTGCAGTCCTGAGAGGTTCTCAGAGAACAGAACTGTTTGTCCTCATCGATACTGTTGGTGATGGATGCACTAACTGACGAATCAGACTCGCCATCTGACTCTAGGGACACGTCAGCTGCCTCGTTCCCGAAGTGCACTGGGTCATCATTCCCATCCACCTTGGTGATGGGAGACACTGGGTTCTCTTCATGGAAGGGTACGAGGTTGAGTTCAACTGGATGCCCAGCGGCTGCATCACTAAGAGCACCAGTGGAACCTAATTGATCATTAGGCTCAGCTTCTACAGAGGCGGATTGTGGAGGAGTGACAGGTGCAGGGGCAAGGGTATTTTCTTCCCTGCTGGGGAGGGGGTTGGTTAGGTGTGGGTGTAGGCGGAGGTACATGCACCCTTAAAAAGGCAGTGCTTCATCATAAAGGAATGTTAAATGAAACGTTTTCCCAGAAAATAAACATTTATTTAAGCTGGGGGTTTCCAAACTTTTCACTACAAGTGCCACATCGTATATATTACTCATTTTTTTTTTTTTTTGCTGGCCAAAGAAAAATCAGCCTTATAAATAAATATAAATGAATAAATAAAATTTAAATGAATGAATAAGATTTATTAGGATCTTTATTTTTTTCTAAGCATATGATTCATAACAAGAGAAATGTGACAATTACGAAGAAATAATACCGTGCTTACACAGAGACTCATTCTGGTGCAGTACTACTGCTCTCCTCGGAAGAGGAGCTACTCAGTGTGGGTATCATCACCATTCCTCCCTGACAACTCCCAGGCCCAGCGCTCTGTGTTTGTTGCAAGCATCAGCAGCTTCATGCGTGAAAATACTGCTGTAGAACTCGTGGAGGAGATAAACAGAGCAAACTCCGGGATCAACGTCCTCAAAGCGTATAAGTTTGCAAAGAACTTGAACAACCAGCAGTCTCCGAAATTAATTCTCGAGACACCAGAAGCAGCCAAACTCGTCTGTGACAACGGTTTAATTAAGATATTATGGTACCAAATGCACACCCGACCAAGTATCTATGGAAAGGTTTATGAACATCACTCAGTGCTTCAAGTGCTGTGGTTTCGGCCATAACAAACAAATGCACCAGTGTAAAGAAATGCACCAGTGTAAAGCAATCTGCAGTGTCTGTTCAGGAGAATATATTTATAAGGAATGCCCCAACAGGAGCAAACCTAAGTGTGTCCTTTGCTGTAGGAAACACCATGCTCTCTTCCCTATCTGCCCTATCAATAAATCCACAGTCCAGAAAATTCTGGAGGACAAAAAACTGGTGAATGCCAAGAAAACCACTCCATCGACACCACTCTTGCTGTCCCAAGAATCCTACCCCAATCTTCCGAGCTCTGGCAGGACACCTACTGTCACCTCCACCAACAACAATGTCTGGACCTCCTACCCTTCCCAGACTAAACCTGGCATGCACCATGCCCAAGGTCCACTCTCCTTCCCTGTCTCTCCAGGGTCCATACAAGGAGGAGTAATGAAAGAGAATCTGATGTACATGATGGCCCGTGACATGACACGGGGCCATGACCAGCTCTGCTCTACCATCATCAATGAGCAGTTATTAGCAAATGGAGCAGCAGCTATAACCGTCCCATGTAAAGTGCGCTCATTAATGAGTTCCTCCCCTCTTAAACCTTGCATTGGCCCCATGTATAGCGCTTTTCTTTGAGCTTGTGAGAGTTTGGCCTCGTTCTGACGTTTGTTTTAATGTTTTGATTAAGGCCATTTCGTGTTCTCCTTAGATAACTATTTACCCATAGAGTTCACAAAAGTCCTTAATAAAAGGTAAATGAAGAGTGATGACTGACATGAGCGGTGGGGAAGTAGTGTCATGACTGACATGAGCGGTGGGGAAGTAGTGTCATGACTGACACGAGCGTTGGGGAAGCAGAGTGACGACTTACCTTAATGATGAGTCTCGTTACTGAAGTAGCCTGCAACACTAAATGGCTCCCCTTACCTGTAGAAGAAAAAAATACAAATAATTAGTCTGAATAAAATAACTACAGAATTTTTTCTTTATTTCACCTGAGGTTGCCTGGATAAATTACATTATCTCTCGCTTTCGTAAAAACACTGGAAGTGGTTCTTTATGTTTTGGTGATATCTGGGTAGGATGAGAGAGAGAGGGAGAGAGAGAGAGAGAGAGAGAGAGAGAGAGAGAGAGAGAGAGAGAGAGAGAGAGAGAGAGAGAGAGAGAGAGAGAGAGAGAGAGAGAGAGAGAGAGAGAGATAGAGAGAGAGAGAGAGATAGAGAGAGAGAGAGAGAGATTTTCATGAACTTCTTCCAGTATTTAACATAAGAAATTTGTTTATATTCCTACTTACATTTCTTGCTTCTCCCACGACCCAGTTGTGAGTGCTCTATCTGAAGATATAGTTGCTTGTATACTATAGTCTCCTTGCTCCAACATCACAACCCATGATTCACACCCTTTTAAGTGTTAGTATAACTATACTCTAACATATTCCCTTTCTTGCTTCATTGGTCAACGTTCTTTGTCTCCTCAGACTCAAAGCATCACTCACCTTTTTTTCCTCGTCAATTCTAGGTTTCACCTTGTCTTTCATAGACCCATCTGTTGACAAGTCCACTTTCAAATATCTAAACACATTCCCGTCCTCCGTGCTCCTTCCTTCCGGTGTGATATCCAATTTTTTATTACCTCAATTTGTCGTTGCCCTCATCACCTTGTTCTTTCCATTGCTGACTTTTAGTTACCTTCTTTTACATACCCTCCCAAATTCATCTACCAACCTTTGAAATTTTACATCAGAATCTCCCAAAACAAGTGTCATCAGCGAAAAGCAACTGTGGCAACTCCCACTTTTTGATACATTCTTTATCTTGCATAGGGAGCATTGTGGTAGATGATGCAAGCGTATGGAATAGGTGGTAGGATACTGTAAATAGTTAAGAGTTTTTACGTAAATAGGTTAAGGTATGCATGAGGGAGATAATTTTCCAGTAAAAATGGGCAATAGATAGGGATACGTGAAGTCACCTTGGATGTAAAAGAAATTAATGAAGGGGCGTCGGGGAAATGTGTGGGATTGCAAGATAGTGTAACACAAAATGGGAGTTCTCAAAGTTATATTTTTTTTTCTTGATGACCCAATGTTTCTGGGAGATTCTAAAAAGAAGTTGCAAAGTCTGATGGACGAACCTGGAAGGGTATGTGAAAGAAGATACCTAAAAATGAACATTGGAAAAAGCATGGTGGTGAGGGTAACAAAAAAATTAGGTAATTAAAAACTGGATATCAAAGTAGAAGGAGAGAGCATGGAGGACGTGAATGGGTTTATATATTTGGGAGCGTATTTGTCACCAGATGGGTCTATGAAAGACGAGGTGAATCATAGAAATGACGAGGAAAAGAAGGTGAGTGGTGCTTTGAGGTGTGTGTTTAGACAAGGAACGTTATCCATGGAAGCAAAAAATAGGAATGCATGAAAGTATAGTGATATCAAGATTCCTATATGGGTGTGAAGCATGGGTTGTGAATGTTGCAGCAAGGAAGAGACTGGAAGCAGTGGAGATGTCGTGTCTTAGGGCAATGTGTCGTGTAGTTTGGAGATTAAAAGATGTGTGGTTACTAAAGGTATTATCCAGAGGGCTTCAAAATGAGTTGTTGAGGTGGTTTGGCCATAACAAATACCGCACATCACAGTCGCGTGACAGCACCCGACTCTGTGAAGCGCACCTAATACTCCAACAAAGCATTAAGATTTTTTACTTGTCTAATGTATCATTAAATTCTTCCCAAATTTTATTAAATATAAATAAATCTAATTTATATAAACCAAAAGAAATATTCATATTATTTTCAAAACTGCTTTTTATGAAACATGATTTTATTATATTCCTGTCGACCATGAACTTATTTGATACAACTTTCCCAGCCTGTTGAAAATAAATTGGATGGTTAAAATCTCTCACATAAATAAACAGAGCATTAGAATCTTGTCAGGTTCTAATGCTATATTTATGATGTTTTAATCTTAGTTCAAGACTTTTACCAGTTTGACAGTAATAAACCTTTTCGCAAATTTTACAAGGAATCTTATACACACATCCGTCAGCATTTTGGGGGGGAAGCGGGAATTTTTTATGAAAAGTTTTTCTTACTTTATCAAGATTTTTAAATACGACGTTGATATTAAAAGTCTTAAGAAGAGAAGGCATATCAACCAAGGTTTCATGATAAGGGAGAACCAACACATTTTTAGTTGAATAAGTTGGTTGTCCCTTTTTGGGTTGTAAAAAGTATATCTAGCTATTTTAAAGGATTTATCAATTACGTTTCTTGGTTATTTCAGATCGTTAGCCATTTCATAAATTTTGGAGAATTATTTATCTATGAACTCTATGTTAAGCTCTCGAAAACACTGATCCGAAAACCGACAGTTTAACTCTATCTTGAAGTGAAGAATAATAGTGTACATTTTGCAATATATATATATATATATATATATATATATATATATATATATATATATATATATATATATATATATATATATATATATATATTCTTTCAACGCACCGGCCGTGTCCCACCGAGGCAGGGTGGCCCAAAAAAGAAAAAGAAAAGTTTCTCTTTTCAATTTTAGTAATATATACAGAAGGGGTTACTAGCCTCTTTTGAGTGTTTACAGTTTTAGTTATCTCGGTTTTTAATGTTCTTAGTATTTGTGTTTTTAGTTCTTAGTGATCATAATTTTAGTGTTTTTAGTTTTATTGTTCTTAAGTGTTCATAATTTTAGTATTGTTAATTCTTAGTGTTCATGTCTTAGTTTTGAGTGTTTTTAGTTCTTAGTGTCCAAGGTTTTTATATTGAAGTTTTTTTGTGCTTATGTTTAGATTTTTGGTTTTATTGTTCTTAGTTTTAGTGTTTTTAGTTAAAGTGTTCTTGTCATAAGTGTTTATGTCACAGTTGATAATGTTCTTAGTTTTAATGTTCTGAGAAGATGTGCATAAAATGAGTGTGTTCTGGAGTTTTTGTGATCAGCATGGGTAGTGGGTCCAGTGGAGAGAATAGTGACCTTTTGATAAGGTCAGGTCGTTAGGTAAACCCCAAGTGGATTGATAGGTAGTGACTTGTGTGCATGTGTGTGTGTACTCACCTATTTGTGGTTGCAGGGGTCGAGTCTTAGCTCCTGGCCCCGCCTCTTCACTGGTTGCTACTGGGTCCTCTCTCTCCCTGCTCCATGAGCTTTATCAAACCTCGTCTTAAAACTATGTATGGTTCCCGCCTCCACTACGTCACTTTCTAGGCTATTCCACTGCCTGACAACTCTATGATTGAAGAAATACTTCCTAACATCCCTTTGACTCATCTGAGTCTTCAATTTCCAATTGTGACCTCTTGTTTCTGTGTCCCCTTTTGGAACATCTTGTCTTTGTTCACCTTGTCTATTCCGCGTAGTATTTTATATGTCGTTATCATGTCTCCCCCGACCCTCCTGTCCTACAGTGTCGTCAGGCCGATTTCCCTTAACCTTTCTTCATAGGACATTCCCCTTAGCTCTGGAACTAACCTTGTCGCAAACCTTTGCACTTTCTCTAGTTTCTTGACGTGCTTGATCAAGTCCGGGTTCCAAACAGGTGCTGCATACTCCAGTATGGGCCTGACGCACACGGTGTACAGTGTCTCGAACGATTCCTTACTAAGGTATCGGAACGCTGTTCTCAGGTTTGCCAGGCGCCCATGTGCTGCAGCAGTTATCTGCTTGATGTGTGCTTCCGGAGACATGCTTGGTGTTATACTCACCCCAAGATCTTTCTCCTTGAGCGAGGTTTGCAGTCTTTGGCCACCTAGCCTATACTCCGTCTGCGGTCTTCTGTGCCCATCCCCGATCTTCATGACTTTGCATTTGCGGGGGTTAAATTCGAGAAGCCAGTTGTTGGACCAGGTGTCCAGTCTGTCCAGGTCTGCCTGATCCTCATCTGATTTAATTCTCCTCATTAACTTCACATCATCTGCGAACAGGGACACTTCTGAGCCTAACCCTCCCATCATGTCGTTCACATATACCAAAAATAGCACTGGTCTTAGGACCGACCCCTGTGGGACCCCGCTCGTCACAGGTGCCCACTGTGATTCCTCATCACGTACCATGATTTGTTGTTGCCTCCCTGTCAGGTATTCTCTGATTCATTGCAGTGCCCTTCCTGTTATATGCGCCTGATCCTCTAGTTTCTGCACTAATCTCTTGTGAGGAACTGTGTCAAAGGCTTTCTTGCAGTCCAAGAGGATGCAATCAACCCACCCCTCTCTCTCGTGTCTTACTTCTGTTACTTTATCATAAAACTCCAAAAGGTTTGTGACACAGGATTTGCCTTCTATGAATCCGTGCTGGTTGGCGTTTATACTCTTGTTCCGTTCCAGGTGCTCCACCACTCTCCTCCTCATAATCTTCTCCATAACTTTGCATACTATATGCATTTCAGTGACACAGGTCTATTGTTTAGTGCTTCTTTTCTCTCTCCTTTTTTAAGAATGGGAACTACATTTGTGTGTGTGTGTGTGTGTGTGTGTGTGTGTGTGTGTGTGTGTGTGTGTGTGTGTGTGTGTGTGTGTGTGTGTGTGTGTGTTGGTGTTGTATTAGAATGAAAATCTGATGAAATATTGGGGTGTTCTATAAAGAAATTAATGGAAATAAGGGGATTATATTGGAATTTTAATGAAAATAGTGTTACCTTATGAATAGTTTGAAAATATGAGCCAGGTGTAATAAGGAATATTAGTTGTGCGTGAGAGGATGCTCTTAATTGGAGGAGATGGAGATAGATTGTAATGTGTGTGTGTGTGTGTGTGTGTGTGTGTGTGTTCTAGAATTTTTGTGCTCAAAATGGTTAGTAGGTCAATATGGGGTAGCAAAAAATCTCCCCTGGGATTACCTACGGTCATTAGTTGGGACTCCTAGGAATTGCTTAATGACCTTTTGATGAGGTCAGTCTCCACCTCTTCCCCCATGGGAATTGACAGGTAAATGCATGTACTTCACTTCTCTCTCTCTCTCTCTCTCTCTCTCTCTCTCTCTCTCTAGAGGTTGTAAGCAACCTTCTGTCAGTAGGGGGGGTATTAAGATTCTGAGCTAATGTTTTTTAGCTACAGACGCCAAGAGACGCGAAAGTTGAGGTAGCAAGGAAAGTTGATTGTGTAATAAGTGTTGTGAGTGATTGAATTCTGTGTGTGTTGAATGGAAGTGATCTTGTTCTGTCATGTTGTTGGGTGTTGTGAATGTTGTGACTTGTTGTGACTGAGAAAATGCGAGTGATTAATTAATATAAGATGCGAATGAAAAAAAAATTGTGGGTATTGTGAACATTGTGGGAGGAAGTTGATGGTTCGGAATGAAAATTGTGTGCTGGTGTTATATTTTGTGAATGTG
The DNA here is from genome assembly GCF_038502225.1 of Cherax quadricarinatus. Classification (NCBI taxonomy): domain Eukaryota; kingdom Metazoa; phylum Arthropoda; class Malacostraca; order Decapoda; family Parastacidae; genus Cherax; species Cherax quadricarinatus. The sequence goes on along the minus strand of NW_027195660.1, from coordinate 43,152 downwards.
TGTTATAACATCTTGCGAGTTGTTGTTGGTGTATTTCGTTGTCAAATATTGGTAGAAGTGTATCAGGAGTTGTTCTGAGGTGTCTTTGAAAGTATTCAAAAGTAACTTTGAAAGTATTCAAAAGCAAATTGAAAGTATACACAATTAATTTTTAAAGTATCCAAAAGTAATTCAGAAACTATCGAAAAGTAGGAGACTAAACTAGAATGTTCCCGCTGTGTTGTATAAAACTGTTATGAAGTTGTAAATGTTGTATGTTGCAAATTGGAAGTAAGTGATGTTTTGAATGTCTTGTAATATTGCGACAAACGAAAACTGTGGGTGTATGAATGTTGTAATAACTCAGAATAATGCGAGTTGTAAGTGAACAAATTGGTAAGTGTAAGTTAGGTTAAATGAAGTGTAGAAAATTTGGATTATCTTGGGTTAACCATCGTTAGGGGGTGGTGGTGTGTGTGTGAGGGATGTGGGCAGAGGGCAGGAGAGATGGAAGTGAAGGGTGAGGTGCAGGGAAGATGGGATACAGGGTAGGGGAGATGGAAGTGAAGGGTGAGGTGCAGGGAAGATGGGATACAGGGTAGGGGAGATGGAAGTGAACATGGTATACAAGGTAGGAAAATGGAAGTGAAGGGTAAAGTGCTAGGAAGATGGGATACAGGGTAGGGGAGATGGAAGTGAAGGGTGAGGTGTAGGGAAGATGGGATACAGGGTAGGGGTGATGGAAGTGAAGATGGTATACAAGGTAGGGAAAATGGAAGTTAAGGGTAAAGTGCAAGGAAGATGGAATACAGGGTAGGGGAGATGGAAGTGAAGGGTAAAGTGCAAGGAAGATGGGTATAGGGTAGGGGAGATGGAAAGTGGAAGGGGAGCAGGGATATTGGACGCAGGGCGTATGGGGAGATGAGGGGTAAGCTCAGTTAATCATTAGTTAAACTTGATCCAAGGAGATGGAGCGTGGGTGTGAATCTCCTCCCAATGATGTACATAAAAGCAATTATGATCTTGTTTGCTGTAAAAATTTTGTATTAGGAATCTATTTGTAGTACTGTATTAGCAAAAATGAGGAAAATTGTGCAATAAGAATAAAATTTGTAAAATGAAGTTGTGTGTAAAGATTCACCGTTTGTATTACCACTTATATGAACAATCTGAAAAACTGACACATTGGTGTATACTTGAAAATTGGGATATCCTAGGTTAACATATATTTTTTTTTTTTTATTGAGAGCATATCTTGTACAGACATAATACATATATATAGTATAACCCTGTAGAGAACAATAAGTACATATATAAATTATCACACACACACACGTTGTTGGACACAGGAGAAGAAACCCGTCACAGACAAAACAAAAAAGAAAGACCATCAAGCACACTATACATCACTCAAGCCAACTATCAGTACATGTAAGAAAAACACTTGAAATTATCACCTCTCACTTCAACATAAGTGTAACTTACAGCTGACAAAAGAAAACAAACATACTCATGTAGGTGTAAGTACAAAAATTCACACATATATATTATTGTAAAATAATATATATGTGTGGAAGTAAGTTACACAGAAGTGTGTGTGTCCGCCTGAGGTACACACACCCCCGCCTGAGGTACACACCTCCGCCAAATACACTGGCCACAATTACTAAATTATCATATTGTTGTACACATACATTGATATATCATCATGTAAAGTAAATGCTGCCAACAAAATCAAGTTCACAGCACAGGCTTCCATAACCTAATGTGAACACATAAATAAAAACTACTCTATCACAACCTATTCACTGCACAAAAGTCAACGTGAAAAACAAAGGTGTATACAAGAGACACTATCAAGTTGCAAATTCAGTCTCTCCGACACTCCTTACCCCCCTCTTCCCCCCCATTTGGGCAACCGCCCACTTTCTCTCGTCATTACACATAACCCTGTCACACATTCTTCTAGCCGTACATGAGCATATAACCTGTCACAGCGCGACAGTATCACAATCACTACGAACCTCACCCAAGCATCCTTACAGCATACATGCGTACATTACCTCTAAAAAAATTTATACCTCCATCCTCTAATATAGGTGTGATGGTAAGTGACCAAGCATGTGCAAGGCTATATATACATAGAGAGTGATGCAGTCATCATCCCGTGGGACACGTACACATAAGTATAAACCAAAAATCCCCACAACCAAATTGGATCGCACTTTTATTCCAGCTGTCATCACACTTACATCCTAACACCTACCAACCACACTGAACCATCCCTTGTTTACGCCTAAGCCATACGTCCATACCACACACACACACACACACACACACACACACACACACACACACACACACTCACACTCACACTCACACTCACACTCACACTCACACTCACACTCCCGACGGCGAGCCCATTGGAACCCCGGATGACATTCCCAAACCTTGCCCCAGCCATGACAACCCCCCCCCCCCCCACAACAAAGCTAGTAAGATCCCATCAGTTAAACCACGATAACCTGCGGGAAAGGCTCCCTCCCACCGCAATCCATATATTTCCCTATTCCTGCAAACTGTCCTATAGAAAGTAGCTGCCATTACCTGTTTCCTCGCAACCCAATCCCCATTCCCACGCATACCCCAGGACACATACACAAAATCTACCATTAAATATGCCACTGCTCGTTGTGTACTCTCCGGCACCCCTCCCACATCCAAAACGAGCGCTCTCAACACCGGTATGCCCCCCTCCCACTCTCCTCAGTATCCTACTCATCCAATCCCGAACATTCCCCAAACATTCGCAAAAATACACTGCATGATATGCCATATCCTCTCTACCACACACCCCACACCCACTCTCCTCCACTACTCGTCTCACCCGTAGAACTGCTCCTGATGGCAAAATGCCATGCAAGAAACGGAACATAACCTCCCGCACCCAAGGCCTGAGCTTCAACTTACGAAAACGACACGAAATATCTCCCCATCCATACATGGGGTATATTCCCTCCACCAGCACCACCACCCGGCTCCCAATCACTCTCGCCAACACCCCCACATGGATCTTGCCAGGCTCCCGTAGGACCATGAGGGTATGCAGCACTTCCTCACATTCCCTCAACTATGCACCCACATACCACCTCTTCACTCCCTCATACAGAAGCTTTAACCCCCCCACACCCCTCAACTCGTACATACTAGCTTCGTAAGTAAACACATTTTACCCAACGCTGCAGATGCAATAACCCTAAGTCCCCCTGACGTTCCGGCAGCATTACCACCTCCCTCCTCAGCCAATCACACCCGGAACCCCATATAAACTTAAACACTCTCTTTAAGATTATCTCAATTCCTTGCCCCGTTATGGGGTAAACTGCTGCCACGTGCCAAACCTTACTATATAGTAACATGTTTACCATGATGGCCTTCTGCAACAATGTCAAATGGTATGGTCGCAAACTCCCCAATCCATGCTGCACCTGTTCCACGATACGCTCGGAGTTCACCTCTCTCGACCGCACTTGATCCTCCATAAACACTATTCCACATATCTTCAAGCTATCCACCACCCTCCACTCCACACCAGCATCCCAATCTCCCTGCCAGTTCCAATTTCCCAGCCTTAATAAGCATGATTTCTCCACATTGACCCTCATCCCCGTAGCCTCCCCAAAAGTACGAATGACCTCTCCCACCCCTCTCAAACTCTTTCCCTTCCGCACGAGTACTGTCGTGTCATCGACGTATCCTACAATCGCCGGTCCACACTCCACCTCTCCTGTCCCCACCCCCCACAGATACATGCCTCAATGAGTCTGTAAAATGGGTCCTGAACACAGGCAAACAGGATTTGAGAAAGTGGACATCCTTGCCTGAGGCCCCGCCCCATACATACCGCTTCCCCTATGCAACCATTGATTTGCACACGCACCTACGCCCCTCGATACAATGTCTCCACCCACTCCGCAACTTCCTCCCCAAATCCCTGCTTTAGAAGGATCTGCCGCAATGCCTCCCATTCCACACAGTCACACCCCACGCCAGATTTCAGGTGATTTCCCAGTGTTTTTGCAAACAATTTATAATCCACACATAGTAAAGATATCGCCCGATAATCCTTTAGGGTATTCTGGACCTCTCCCTTTGGGACCAGAACAACTACCGCTGTGGCTTGTAACTCCCCCAACACCCCCTTCTCCTTCATGGTATTCATTAACTCCACCAGGAATCCACACATTAACGTCCAATTCTGCAGGTAAAATTCACAGGGCAATCCATCTACCCCCGGAGCCTCTCTCATACGCATACTAACCAATGCCTGCCAAACCTCGCCCTCATCTATCTCCCCACCTAGCGCTACTCCATCACTATGCCCCAATGAACATGGCACTAGCTCACAGATGCTATGCAAAGCCTCACCTCCCAATCCACTACTCCCCAAATACTGCTCATACCATGCATCCGCATAACCACTCATCCCCTCTGTCGTCTGCAACACTTGCTCCTCACGATAACCCCTCACTTCAGAGTGGACGACTAACTTACCAACCTCAGTGGCTTTCCGATGGTGCTGCTGACCCCGTAAAACACACGCCAATGGTCGATTGCCCCACACCACCTCCTCAACTTCCCCCATGCACACACACCACATTAAAACGTTCATTTTGCAGCTCACAAATCCTTCTCTTCAACGTTTCTATCACATCAACAGGATACACTCCCCTGTGTCCACCTCGTCTGTAGCAATCCCTCAACCTACCCTCTAGGTACTGAAGGAGCCCATATGATTGTTGCATTATACGTTTCCCCTCCTTCGCATAAAACTGACGTATTCGCCCCTTAGCCACCCTGTCCCACCACCCCAGCCTCTACACCCCGAATTTCCTCACTGAGCTCAGCCCACAATGTCTCGAATCCTCCCTGCCCCTTATCACCCAAGATCCTCGTATTTACTTTCCAATAGCTCTTACACCTCCTGGCAAGCCCATTCCATCCCAGGTCGACCACAACCGCCCTATGATCAGAATATTCCACCTCCACTGTACGCAAGGACTCCACTCTTGCCTGCTTTGTGATGTACACCCGATCTAGCCTCGCTGCATATCCATGTCTAACAAAAGTGTGCTCCACCGCCCAAGCCCCACTCCCAAATACGTCACGTAGACACACATCTCTCAGAAGATCACCTAGGATAGTTGAAAAATGCCGCGCCCCATGCGGCTCAAAGTCTGCCCTGCGAATAACACAATTCCAATCCACCCCTTCCCCATGATAGCAAGAGGTGGTAAAGAACAGAAATAATAAACTAGCTCATCCCTCACAAAATCCGCTTTCAGACGTGCATCACTCTCCGTGGGTGCATAGACACACACTAACGCCACTCGCTCGCCCATCCACCATCCATTCACCCGTATAATACACCCCTCACCCCCCTTCACTTCTACTAACCACAAATGGGCTTGCCTCCCAGAGTAGGACTCCCACCCCTCCTTTCAAGTGTCCCGTCTACATCACAAAAACCCTATATCCATCCACCTCCAATACACACCCCACCTTGATATTGTGCTCTTGCACAAATACGACATCCACTCTATGCCAGCACAAGAAACTTGCAAACCACGCATGCTTCACATCCTGACACAAACCATTAATGTTAACTGTCATACACCTTAGGCCAGCGGTGGTTTCTTCTCCCTGTGCTTTGACAACTTCTTCACAGCACCACCATGTCCTTTCGGACCTCCTTTACGCACGTCTCTACTGACAGCCCTAACCCCTCCCCGGTCCAGCTCCGGGTCCGAAGTCCCCGAGGGACCACCACCATCTTCTTCCACCACCCATACCTTGCCGGTCCTCTGTGCTGGAGTCAGGACATCATCTGAATCCGATGTCACAACCTCACGCTTGCGCATGACTCCACCCACTTCCATCTCCACCTCCTGTGATACCTCACGGTGAACCTCCACCTCCACCACGTGTCCAAACTTCCTGCCATCTGGGAACATTGCCCTGTGAGACACCACCATGTCAATGGGCTCATTTTGCTGCACACTCAGGTCTGCAGCATTCCTCACACCAGCCCTAGTCACCCTCGCCCTCCCCATCTGACTGGGGAAACAGTGAGGTGAGCACCGTCTCTAGGACCTCATCGATGGCTTCCTCCGCCGAACCATGTCGTCCCCCACCATCAGGCAAAATGGGTCCCACAGAGCCTCCAGCCACAGGGGCCGTCAGGCCCGCACCCGCCACTGCCTCTGCTCGCTCCACCTCACTCCACAGATGACCAGGCCCACGTCCTTCCTGTAGCTCCAGAGCATGTCCAACTTGCCCAGATTCTCCTTCTGCAATACATTCTAGACCATGAAGTCGAGTCTGTCATTCACAATATGCAGCAATGTGATCAAAACCACCACAACGTCTGCAGGTCCTGCATTGCCCAGCATAGGACACCATGAGCTGAGTCCTGAAGGCCTCCAACATAACATAGGTCGGTATGGGGTGCCGTATCGTCATTTTTAGCGAGAACGTGCCCTCCGGGAATCCAACATATGCACCTTCTACCCACTTGCCGGGCTGTGCCAGGTAAACGGTCCCATAGTCCTTGAAAACATTGCATATGTCCGTTTCATCTGCCTCAAACGGTACATTTCGCACTCTAACCCAAGTATAATGCCTGGAGACGTCATGAAGGCGGACATTCACCATAGAATTGACATCCACTCGCACATCCTGGTATTTTTCTACCAGCCTCTCATAAACGCCTGTGTTCAACAACTTGACAAGCACCCTGTATGCACCATACGTATCCCGGATGATTAATGGCAACAGCAAGGGAGCAGCTTGCGGCGAAATCGCCCCGCGAACCAGTTCAATGCCCACAGTATTAACCCTCTTCCTCACACCGTGCGCCATATTGGAAAAAAACAGGAAGTCTTCCAATCGCCGAGAGAGGGCAGCAGGCGCACGTCTGCTCACACCAACATTATTGTTATTATAATCAAGGGGGAAGCGCTAAACCCGGAGGATTATACAGCGCCTGGGGGGGATGTGGAAGGCATTCAGGTTTAATTCGGGGAACTGGAGCACAGATCCAATTCCCTAAATCAAGATTATTATTATTATAATAAAAAAAGAAGCGCTAAGTCACAAGGACTATACAGCGCTGCAGGGCAGGAAGGAAGCGAGGGCATCAGGTGGCAAAAGGGAGATGGATGAGTAATAGGTTACGGATAACAGTGGGGTAGTGGATGGTGAAAGGGTAAAGGGCAGCAAGAGACTGAACTAGAAAGGGCTGAGGGGAGTGCGAAAAGTATCATCAGAGTTTGTGGAGTAAATCAGTCATTGTCAAGAAGTCAATGAGAGAGTCAGGATTAAAGGAGGGTCCATGAGCAAGAAGGGAAGGTAAAGAGAGAGTAGTAGAACGAAGACGACGTTGGAGGTAAATTCTGCGTGCTCGTTGATAGAGAGGGCAGTCTAACAGAATGTGGCTAATCGATACTGGAACTTGACACTGCTCACAGAGAGGAACAGGGTGCCTCTCCATGAGATACCCATGAGTAAGACGAGTGTGGCCAATGCGAAGGCGGGAGAGAGTGGTCTCCCAACCTCGGCACTGATGACAAGAAGACGGCCAGTAACCTATGCTCGGTTTAATAGAATGAAGTTTGTTACCAAGCAGAGTTGACCAACGTTGTTGCCAACGGGTGCGAAGGTGGGTAGCTATTGCAGCAAAATAGTCCAGAAATGGAACACCTCTATAGGAAATTGGTAGGTCATGCACTGCTGACCGCGCAGCAGTGTCTGCCTGTTCATTGCCCTGTACGTTGACATGACCAGGGACCCAACAAAAAACAATATCTTTATGTTTGGTAGAGATACGGCATAGCCAAAGTTGGATACGGAGAACTAGGGGATGAGATGTATCAAATTTTTGTATAGCCTGTAGAGCACTAAGGGAGTCTGAGACTACTACAAATGATGACACAGGCATAGATGCGATACGAATAAGTGCTGCAAGAATGGCATACAGTTCAGCAGTAAAAATGCTAGCTGAAGATAGTAAATGCCCATGCACGACGCTGTCCGGAAACACTGCTGCGAATCCGACGCCGTCTGAAGACTTAGAGCCATCTGTGTACACAGCGGTGGCATGAGAATGGGAGTGGAAGTGATCAAGAAAAAGAGAGCGGGAAGCCACCGTGGGCAGTTGAGCTTTCGAGCAAGGGAGTGAGAAAGAACAGACCCGAACAGCTGGAACTTCCCAGGGGGGTAGGGAAAAGTGAGATGCTACATGAACATATAAAGGTGGTAACTGAAGGGAAGACAAGAGTGAATGTAGGCGAAGAGAAAAGGGACGGAGCAAACAGGGGCGGCGAACGAATAAAGAATGTCTACTAATATCGGTGACCATTCTATAAATGGAAGGATTGTGTAGATCGTGAGAGCGTACATAGTAGCGAAGGCAATGGGCATCACGGCGATCAGACAAGGATGGAACATTTGCTTCTGTATAGAGGCTCTCAACAGGGGAAGAGCGAAAAGCACCAAGGCACAAACGTAAGCCTTGGTGATGGATAGAGTTAAGGCTAGAGAGAGTAGCAGGAGAGGCTGCGGAATAAATCTGGTCACCATAATCGAGTTTCGATAAAACGAGGGCTGAATGTAGGCGAAGCAGAGTTCGACGATCAGCTCCCCATGAAAGATGAGCAAGGGTTTTAAGAAGGTTTAGCCGGCTGTGACAAGTTGCCTTCAGAGAGGTAATGTGAGGTTTCCAGGATAACCGACGGTCAAAGAGAAGGCCTAGAAACCTGACTGTATCACGTTCGGGGATATGGGAGCCATAGAGATACAGAGGATGATCGGAGATAACAGAGCGTCTAGTGAAAGTAATTTGGTGAGTTTTGGTACTTGAAAATTTAAACCCATGCGTGGTGGCCCAAGTGGAAACACGGTCGACCGCATGCTGGAGAGAAACTGCAATAAGGTGACAGTCAGCGCCTGCACAAGCAATAGCGAAGTCATCAACATAGAGTGATGACCAAATATTGGGTGGAAGAACAGAGGCCAAATCATTTATAGCAAGGAGAAACAGTGTTGTGCTTAGAACACATCCCTGAGGGACACCTTCAGCTTGGACGAAGTCCGGGGAAAGAACATTATTGACTCGAACACGGAAATGTCTGTCAGTTAAAAAGTTCTTAAGGAAGGATGGTAGATTGCCTCGGAGGCCTACGGAATGGGCCTGGGCCAAAGTTGTGTCATATGCCTTCTCAAGGTCAAAAAATATGGCAATAACCGAGTGATTATTCGAAAAGGCATTACGAACATACGTATCCAAGCGTAGTAAGGGGTCTATGGTAGAACGACCCTTACGAAAGCCATATTGACTAGCGGAGAGACTGTTGTGAGTCTCTAAATACCACATTAAACGTCGATTTACGAGGCGTTCCATCACTTTGCAAACTGCACTAGTAAGAGCGATGGGGCGATAGTGGGAGGCATCATGTCCTGTAGTACCCAGTTTGCGGAAAGGGAGAACAATGGCAGATTTCCACATCTGGGGAAGAACTCCTTGTGCCCAAATAAGATTGAAGAGGTGTAAGAGGACTACAAGGGCTGACCGATGTAAATGTTGTAACATACGAATATGAATGTCGCCAGGCCCAGCTGCCGATGATCGGCAAGCTGAGAGCGTTGCCTCCAGTTCTTGAAGTGTAAAAGGCACATTATACTGTTCTTCTCTGAGAGTAGAAAAGTCCAAGGGTACTAACTCTCTGGCAGACTTTGAGGAAAGAAACGAGGGGCATAGATGGAGCCCTCGGGAAATACGGACCAGATGTGTGCCAAGTTCAATGGCAACGTCGAGAGGGTTTGCTACATCAACACCAGCGACCCGTAGAACAGGAGCCGGGTCAGGAGAGTATTTACCACTCAATTTCCTCACTTTTTTCCAGACTGCACTCATAGAAGAAGCAGAGGTGATGGTGGAAACATAGTCTCGCCAACAAGTGCGTTTAGCTTCACAGATGACACGGCGAGCGATCGCACGCTTCTGCTTAAAATCAACAAGTCTCTCAGCGGTTCTATTGTACCGGTACCTGCCCCATGCAGCACGTTTCAAACGTACTGCACGAGCACAAGCAGGAGACCACCAAGGCACGCACTTCTGAGAATGCCTGCCTGAGGTTTGGGGTATAGAATGAGAAGCTGCGGTATAAACTGATGTCAAGAAGATGTGTAGGAGCTCATCAATGGAGGATGAAGAAGGAACCTCACTAAAAGCAGTGAGGTGTGAGTAAAGATCCCAATTTGCCCGATCAAATTGCCAGCGAGGGCTACGGAAAGATGGTGAATAGGAAGGAGAAGTAAGAATGATCGGAAAATGATCGCTGTCATGTAAGTCTGGTAGAACAGACCAGGTGAAGTCTAGTGCAGTGGAGGAAGAGCAGACTGATAGATCGATGCAAGAGACAGTATGAGTACGAGGATCAAAATGGGTGGGAGTACCCGTATTTAAAACATGGAGGGGGTGAGAGGCGAGAAAAGCCTCCAACTGAATGCCACGTGAGTCACAATGAGATCCCCCCCAGAGGAAATGGTGGGCATTAAAATCACCAAGTAACAGAAGTGGTGGTGGTAAGGATGAAACAAGAAAGGCAAAGTCTGGGATAGAAAATGCTCGAGAAGGAGAGAGATATAAAGAACATATTGTAAACCACTTATTCAAGTGGATACGGGCTGCAGTGTAATGCAGCGAGGTATGGACAAATAGTTGACAGTACGGAATATCATTGCGTAGAAGAAGGGCACTTTCATTAAAGGTCCCATCTGAGAAAGGATCCGAAGAATACAATAAATTATAGCCTGAGATAGGTTGGAAAACAGCCGAGTGTAATTTTGGTTCTTGTAAGCAGGCACCAACAGGGGAAAACCTGGAAAGCAACATCTGAAGCTCACCCCGATTACCCCTGAGGCCGCGGATATTCCACTGTAAATAGGCCATGACTGGCGATGAAGAAAATATCAGGAATCTGTAGGTAAAGGCACCTACAGACTAGAGGGGTTAGAAAAGTCAACGTGTGGTGGCATTGGAAGACGTTCAAGTAGCGAAGGAATGGAGCGTTGCGAAGAATGGGGTTGTGAAGATGGAGGAGAGGGAAGAGAAGGAACAGGAAGTGAATCAGTGTCCATTGAAGGTTGAGTCTCTGCAATATATTCTGAAATGGCTTCAAGTGTTTCTGAATTCAAAGATGTATGGGAGACCATATTGGAGATAGAAGGAGGAGGGTGAGTAAAGATTGGGACAGTAATGGACTGTACCAAAGTAGAGGGGGAGGGAAGAGTGTAAGGGACTGGAGATGAAGTGTAGGGGGGGACAGAAGAGGCAGAAACCTGGGAGGTGGCAGAAGAGGGAGAAACTTGGGAGGGGACGGGGGTGGAAGGCATAGTACGAGGAGGAGGGTGAATCTCCACACTTGTAATAGAGCCAGAGAGAGGGTAAGAACTAGGTACAGAGACTGGAAAGGTAAAGTGTGGAGGTGGAAGAAGGAAAGGAAGGGGCAAAGAAGATTTGAGCAATGTGGATTTTTTGGACTTCTGAGTAGAGGGGCGATTGGTATTAGGTGTCGTACGAGGTCTTGTCGATACTGGGGCTTGTGAGGAAGGACGCGAAGATGTGAGAACAGACTGAGTTGTAGTCGGGACGTCAGAGCCAAGGACAGCAAAAGGATTAGATGCCGTAGTGGCTATGGGAGGGGTAACAACAGAGGAGGCTGCAGAAGATGGGACCCCAGAAGTGGGGGGATGTTTGGAAACACGAGAATAAGAAACACGGGGTAGTCTCCCTTGGAGGCGGAGATGAGTAACTGCCATAGCATAAGGGAGACCTTCTGCCTCTTTGAGGCAACGGATTTCACGTTCATTTAAGTAGACCTGGCAACGGTGGGAGTACGAAGGGTGAGCTTCATTACAATTAAGGCAAGATGGAGGTTGACTGCAAGATGTATTAGAATGGTCGTCGGCACCACAGACTGGGCATTCGGCCATAGATCTGCAATATTTCGCTGGGTGACCAAAATGCCAGCAATTTCTACAGTGTTGCAGTGTAGGTAACACCTTTCGAACTTGTAACCGATGTCCCGCGACATATACAGAGGACGGAAGTTCTCGGCTGTCAAAAGTTAAACGAGCCACATTGCAAGGGTAACGTCTCCGCCCCCAGGCAGGAAGGACATAAGTGTCTACTTTGAGGATTGGGAGATCCTGGAGTTCCAGCTGTTCAAAAATGTCATTGCCACATGACTGGAAATTCTGTTGGACTATGGTATGGGGCAGAATGACAGTACCACTACAAGAATTGAGAGAAAGATGTTTTTCAATAGAGATAGGAGTAGTATCGATATTCGAAAGGAGAGAAAGATCATGAGCTTGGGTAGCATTCTGGACAGTGACGATGCGCGTACCGCTCTTGAGAGCATGAAATGAAATATCTCTGCCAACATGACGCAGGAGCACTTTGCCAATACTATGGTCAGAAAGGTAGGCAGAAGAAGAAGTCGGTCTTAAAGTAAAGAATTTAGTCCATTGTGTGGTCCGAAACTGAGCGTGGAGAGGGAGTGCTTGACGTGTCGGTCTTTTCCGAGTAGAATGGGAAGGTAACGCAGGAGCATCATCAGGAGATTGACGTTGGCGTTTAGGAGTAGGACCGGAGTTGGTCCGGCGTGAAATGGGTGGGCGATTCGAAAATTGCCGTACCGTAGAGGGAGAAGCCAGAAGCATAGTCAAAGGAGAGCGGAGTTCAGACAAATCGAAGGAGTCAGTCGAAGCCCCGGTACCTGAAGCGGGTGAGGAAACAGCACCAGCAAGAGGTACAGCGGCATCAGGAGTGTCCAAAGAGTGGTCTAAACACAAGGCAGGGTCAGAATGGGGTGCGGTATCAAGAAGGGGCCCGGGGGTAGTGGGTTCATGGACTAGGGCTGCCATAGTTAGGTTACTCCTTTGCTTTTAGTTTTTAAGAAAAAAAAAGAAAGAAGAAAAGAAAATAAAAATAAAAAAAGAATAAAAAAAGGGGGAAGCGGGGAGGAATAGTTCCCAGGAGGAATGAAAGGGCCGGAAATCTCCCTCCACGCCCAAGAGGACCTCAACACCGCTAGTAGCGCAGATGCAGCATGGAACCCGTGCCATACCCTACCCTTCATGCCAGTAAACCAGCAATCCGGGATAGCAACCTCACATCTGCCGAGCTACCTCGGTGGACAAAAGAGAGGGCGGCCGGATATCCGCCACAAAGCATACCTCCTTCGGCCACCACCCCCGGAATCCGAAAGGTGGCTTCCAGAGATACACCCGTCGCCCGAAAGACACCCAAAGCTACTCTGGGATACCGGAGAGGGATCGGGACATCCCCAGGCAATCCAGATTCCACGGCAAACTATGCCACCGCCAAGAACCTCAACGGAATGGGATGGACCCCGGTGTCCTTTCCCCTACCTAGGAACTAGCGCGCCTGTGGGAGAAATCCCAAAGGCCAAAAAGAGGAAGGGCAAAAGGGAGGGGTGAGGAGGAGGAGGAGGAATGGAAAAAGGGGAGGATGGGGAGGATGGGATAGGGGAGGGGAGAATGGGGGGTAATTAGGTTCGGTCTGAGGAAGAAGACCGACAGGGCTAATTCCTCAGACCAAGAGCCTCTTCACCACGCCAAGGAGCCCCCCTTGAAGAGGCCCTAAATCAAGAGCCCCTCACCAACATCAAGGAACCTTCCTTGAGGGGTACTCACACCAACAGACGAGCAGAGAATCCTGTTAACATATCATCTGGTGGTAAAGCATACCAGAGTATCTTATTACCTCTGATTTTTTTACCTGTTGATTGATTCACCTCTTACTTGTATTACCTCTGTATTGATTGATTTCACTTCTGAATTCTTGTATGCAATTGTATTGATTGTTCCTTATTGTGAGGGAAAAACCCTTAAAAAGTGGGGGATATGGTTGTTCAGACACCCAAGAACCATTAGCGTGTTACCGCCCGCACTACCATCTAGCGGGCTGAGGCTAAACTTCAGTTCCTCGGGTCTGATTTGCTTTATTTTCTACTCATGATAGTATTACCTGGTGTGATTGAAGTTTGGAGAATCACTTTACCTCCACTCTTCTTCTGATTAGGTAGGGTGATCTTAAAGGAGTATTTCTGTTCTTTGTTACTGATTTACCTGGTTACCAGTAATGACAGTGAAGTTGAATACCACCCTTTGTCTTTCTTCAATTTTATACTTATTTAACCCTAATGTAACCAGTGTTGTCTTTTTTATCATCAGATCTGCTGCTGGCCTGGCCAACCAGGGTAGACGCTAGTTAATTGGAGCAAGATCCCTGTCTACAAGACATAGTGGAACATTACTACTCCTCACCTCTGAAATCTGAACTGTGGTACTATGACCAACTTGTGAGAGGAATTCCAGAACATCGGACGAACACCGCCACCCAGGATAACCAACACCATTTCTTCTAAAACATCATCAGAAGACCATCCTGGGCAAACGATACTCCTGTCCTAATATCCTACTGGAAGCACAGCAGCCAATTTTTATTTTATTTATTTTTAAATAAAATTCTTACAAAAATTATCTTCGTTATTATTCGTCAAGTCATTTATTTATTTATTTTTCCATTCTTTTGTTCAGGCAGAAGGCGTTCCCTGACACTTACAAAACTCTAAATGACACATGGGCGTTTATCATTAGTGTGAAAAAATTGCACCAAAGTGTGAAACTCTATGGGTATTAGATTTCATTTACTGAATGGTAAAGTTGACCCAGAAGCTGGAGCTCCACCCAAAAAGGTAAAACTGGGATAGATCCCCCTCCTCCCCCTCAAAAAAATGGAAAATTTGACAACACCTGTTGCATTCAAAGAGTATGTAACCTTTATTCAGAGCACGTTAACACAGGCTGCCTCACTAACCAGCAAACCAGGCCACTAAGGGTCTGACGATTGGGGCCCCATCGTCAGATCAGTACCTAGGTTCAGCCAATCATAATGGTTGATGCACGGTTGTCTATCTTGTCTATTGGCTGCTGCTCTGCCTTGACTATCGTGGCATACACTAATACCTATTTGTTGTACATAGTGTATATAGTGTAAATACTTCTGTTATGTTTGGTGAAGAATAATATAATTCAAAGTTTTCTGCTGTATTTATTTTGCTCCAAGCTTCCCTTTACACCCAGGATAACAGGCCTTCATTACCTGGAACGTAATAACACCCCTGTCGAAAATTTGGAATTTTCCCAAATTCAGCATCAATAAATTTGAATATAATTGTGTATTAAAATGATGCTGATTTGACCCTTCAAGAAATTGTGTGAAGGAGGGTGTGCAGCAGCCGCGGAGTGATGCAAGGGAGGGAGGACACCATTTGAAATTTTTTGAGCACTGGTTGTTGTGAAAAATTCAGCTAATAATCAGGCGTCGTTAAGGCCAAATTGGGGCGTTTCAGCCTGAATTCGTAAAAGGAACCCGTGTTAATGTCCCCTGTTGAAGAATTTTTTTTTTATATTTTTATTAAAAACGAAACTAGATACAAAATTTTGAATATAAACTGTAAATCATATAAAAGTGAACTCCACACCATAACCATTACACATATGGCCTCCTGTGGACGGTTATACCTTCAAACATTGCCTAAAAACCCTGAAGGTATTCCCTCCATCTTACAACATACAGTATGACTTAAGAATATTACATCATTTCATGTATCAACTAAAGTTTTCTACCTTCAAATTAAAATTAAAATTAAAATCCACCTATTTGATGACAGTTGCCATCGTTATCAATGACCTCGTTCCTCTCATACATGTGTCATTTCGTATTTCTCTTAATATACAAACAATAAAAATATTCCTTAAATAGCTGCTTCATCCCGTATATATATTCCTACTATACCATGGAAAAAGCCATCTGAGAAGATGACCACATTTTTAACAATATTTATGAAATGGACAACCATGGTTAACCATATGAACTTTCAAAAATTCTAATTATAATTATCACCCATAAACCTTTCACTTCCTGACAACACGCAATTTCCCCCTTTTAACCCCCCTCCCCCCATGTTAGGTTCTAAATTCACGGTGTATGTTACATATTACTAAAATTAGTGAGTTCCTTATATCTCACAAGAACATTATATGCACATGCTAAAAAGGGTCGCCTTACACAGAAGGCAGCCTTTTAAAAATTGGTAACATACATATATACATATATACATATATACATTTGCGTATATACTCGATCACACATACCCACACCGACTCATACACACACTTTAACACAACAATAGATAAGACTTTTCCAACCTTATATTTTAATCCTTTGTTAGGAAAAAGGCAAGGCAATTGAATAATTTTGAGAAAAACCTGATTACTCTGCATCCTTTATACCAAAATGTTAACAATGCTTTGATTGTTCCCTCTTGTAGTTGTCTCACTTACAAAGATCATGTAGTTTATTAAAACTATGATCAGCAATGGCTTGTTGTTTTTCAACACATGGCTAAACAAAAACATTTACACACAAGAAAACTCTCAAATTACACCACATCTGACATGCCACCCCCTCCCATACAACTCTCATGACAATCCTACCACATTTGCATATCTTTCAGTATGGTCATATTCGCGCTATGAAAGGAAAATGGTCCCTTAGTACTTAAGTAGCCAAGTTACTGAGTCCCTTTACCGTTATATTTCTATATGCCTCCGGGAACGCAGTTGTCCACCTTTTACCATAAATTATTTTATTTCTACAGACTGTACGATAAATTCCTGCTGCAATTGCCCTTACCCTAATCCCCCACCTTTTTCCTTCAAGCCCCAGGAATAAAAATAGAAATCTGTCACAATGTACAGAATGGCTCTCTTTACAACCTCAGACACCCCCCTTACCTATAAAGTTAGAGCACGCAGGAGCTCTACATTGCCCCCACCCATTAACTTGAAGACTAGCCAGCCACACCCGTACCTGCCCCAACTCCCTACAAAAATATGCGGCATGAAAGGCTGTTTCCGATTCCTCACAATGTTCGCATTTCGCTTCCTTTACCAAACTCATCACACACAAAGCCTGCTTTGTCGCTAAAATTCCCATTACAAACCTATAAACTAACTCCCTTACCCTCGGCATTAATCTAAGCTTCTGGAAATCATGCAAAATCGCACCCCAATCATACAAAGGGTATACCGCCACCCCTTGCATGACTTCTGGTTTCCTACTCATCTCTACTAACCTTCCCACCTTGAGCTTTTTACCTCACCTATTACTAACATAACCCTTAGCATATTCTCACATTCCATTAAGTCCTTTCCTCTCCACCATCGTCGTACATCCCCCATCACCCTCCCAACCCTTACCCCTTTTACCCCCCCTCCCTTACATACCTCTGTTTAACATACATGGCCTTTACCCTCGGCCCTAGCATCAAAAGACCTACCCCCCCTCTGCGCACATTCGTCAAAACCACCTCTTTACTTAGCCATGTGCGTCCAAAACCCCATATATAACGAAGCATCCTTCTCTGTATCTCCTTTATCTCCTGTTCCCGTAAAGGATACACCACTGCCACGTTCCACACTTTACTATAAACCAATGAATTTATTATTGCCCTTTGCATTAAAGTATCATCCTTCGCTCTTAGGTTCCTAATCCGTTGTACAACTTTCTCTCCCACCAATTCCGAATTCCTCCGTCTAGCCTCTTGCTCATCTGCGATGTAGATAATCCCACATATTTTCAGCTGTTCAGTCACATCCCATCAAACTCCATCCCCATTCTACCCCCCACCCAATCTCCTATCTCTAATAATTTCGATTTAGGTCTTTTGACAAGCATGCCTGACGCCTCCCCAAAAAACCTCATTACTCTCTCCACCTTTCGCAAACCTTCTACATCATTGATCAGTATTGTTGTGTCATCTACATAACCAACTACCTCTTTAAACCCCATCCCCTCTCCCTGTAATGTTGTTGCTTCCTCAACCATTCCATAAAACGGGCGTTGCATACATGCAAACAGAATTTGAGACATAGGACACCCCTGTCTCAAACCTTTCTCCATTTTCAACACGCTACCCAACCTACCATTAATTTGCACCTGAATCATGGCTTCTGCATACAAGGTCTTCACCCATTTTACTATTCCCTCCCCAAAACCCATAAGCCTTAAAGTGTCAACCATGTACTCCCTATTCACACCATCATAAGCATTCTCCCAATCAATGCCCAAAATTCCACCCCCTTACAACCCTTCAAAAATTCCCTAATTCGACTATGTCAAGCCCTCATACTACCACTCAGAATCCCCAACTGACCCTTGTGCACAATACTACCTATCACCCTCTTCATCCTGTTCCCTAGAATCTTTGCAAAAATCTCATAATCCGTACACATTAATGATATGGCTCTGTATATGCTCAGTGTTCTCCCCTCCCTCTTTTTCTTTACAAGCACGACCACACCCGTCCTTTGTGACATTCCCAATTTCCCTTCCTTCAGCATACTATTCAATACATGAACCAAACAATCATTTATGGTTACCCAATGCACTCTATAAACATCATTGGAAAGTCCATCGATTCCCGGTGCTTTCCCCTTATTTAAATTGAACACTGCCTCTTTCACTTCTTCCATAATTATTACTCCATCGAATCCCCTTCTGTCCTTCCCATCTTTCCCCAAGGCCTTCACCCCTCCTCTTTCTTTATTAACTATCCCCACGTTACCCTTTTCCCATTTCCTTTTAAACCAATAATCCGCATAATTACTTATCCCCTCAGTTGTCACCAACATTTGCCCCTTAGTATAACCTTCCAAATCGTCACTAACCTGTTGTCTAATTCGAAAACTTCTTAACACACCACCCGACGGTTTATCTCCCCATAGTATGGCATCCATACCCGCCCTTTCCCTTATTTCATCAAATCTTTCATTATGTATTTCCCTTAATCTCTCTCTTAGCCCTGATATTTCTTCACAAGACTTCCCCTCCTCACTCGCATAACACTCATTGAGCTGCTGTTCCAAATAATTCTATAAACCATACCTCCACCTCGCCTCCTCCCTTCCTTTATATTTATAAAACCCCGTGATACCAGGTTTAGCCCTATTTTCCCACCAATCCAAAATACTCCCTACCCCATCCCTTGCCCTCCACAATTGTCCCCACCAGTCTCTAAACTCTGCATTCACCACCTCACTCCTCACCAACCTCGTATTTAACTTCCAGAAACTTGAATATACCTTTACCACTCCCTCCCAATCCAGCTCTACCAAAACTGCCCTATGATCCACTGTTTTTACCCCTCCTACACTAACTGCTCCCGTTATATAAATCCCTCCTAACAAAAGTGATATCCACTCTCCAAGCCCCACTCCCCTCCACGTCCCTCACCCCTACATCCTGTAAAATATTGCGTAACGACCCTAACACACAACCCGCCCCCTTGGCTCCACGTCCCTCCCCCTAATAACACAGTTCCAGTCCCCCAATTACAGTGACTAGAGGTAAACCCCTTAAAAAATACACCAAAACGTCTTTCACAAATTCCTCTTTTGCTTTTATTATATTCTCCGCTGGCATATAAACCCCAATGAAACATACTCGAGATGCTCCCCACTCACCATCCACCCTCACTACCCTCCCTCCCTCCCTTCTTCCCACTTTATAATACATAAGGGACTATTTTCCTTCACAGCCACTGCCACTCCCCCTTTTAACCTGACAGACCCACTTACATACAATTTATAACCTTTTAATGCCAAAGCACAGCCTATCTTATAATTATGTTCTTGTATAAAGCATACATCCACATTATATCTCCTCAAGAACCATTCCATCCATACTCGCTTCACTTCATTCCTCAATCCATTTACATTTACAGTTACTACCGTAAATTATTTTAAAAGTGGTGGTTTACCCTTTCTTCTTGGCACACACCCTCCTTTACCGTCCTGCTGCATTGCGTCTTTCTTGACAGCTTGCTTATTCACCCCCCCCCTATGAACTTCTGCCACAACGTTGTGCACATTAACATTAGTGCACACAGTATTACTAAACTCCAGATCTTGCTGTGATGTTGCCTTCCCGAGGTTACACCCTTCATTCTCCTGTCCCTCCTCAATGTCATGCAAAAAGTAACTTAGTACTTCCTCCAGCAAGCCATCCTGTTGGCCCGTACCCTCCTCAGCAGACGTCGATGTCGTCTTTCCTTTATCATCCGTTAGTGTTACACTTTCCTCCACAGCCGCCTCAGCCCTATCCACTTCGTCACTCCATCGGCAAGGATTCTTGTTTGGCCTTACTCCTTCCTCCAACGCCCCCATAGCATTCCTCTGATGTAAGATCACTGGTACCTGTTCCTTCCGTCCAGCTTTTTTATAGCATTGGGCCGCCATATGTTCAAAAGAACCACATAATCTGCAAGTCTTCCGCTGCCCTGAGTAGTACACGTAGACCTGGGTCCGGAAGACCTCCAGAAGAACGTATGATGGAATTAGCTGCCTCAACGTCATTTTCAGCTTAAATGATCCCTCAGGTAGCCCCTCATAAGGTCGATTTTGCCACACCCCCATCTCAGCTGAGTGGATTTTTCCATAGTTGCTAAAGACTGTCATCACATCATGCTCTGTCGCCTTTCACCCACGTCACATAGCTGGACACATCATGTAAGCAGACTTCCACCATAGTATTCACTGCTAGCCTTTTCTCTTGATATTTGTTGACTATGCTTGCATAGAATCCTGCTTCATTAAACTTAATGAAAATTCTCGACACACCATTTACTGCTACTCCATATAATTCTTCGTTTGGTATTCCATATACCTCACTGATGATTGCAGGCAGTAACACCTGCATTGTTGTTCCTGTAAGCGTGCCACACACCAATTCCACACAGTGTTCACCCGGCGTCCAATGCGATCCGCCATGTTGTATGCACAAAACAGGAAAACTGCGCAGTAAACCAGTTGATTCAGTAGCTACTGCGCAGCCCGTCCACACTGCCCGAGGGCGATGAGGACAATGACTGTTGAAGAATTGGGGTGCAAAAATTTGTGGGACCACCACAATTGCATGTGGATGACAGAAGATGAGAAAACTACATCATTCACAAATGGAAGTGTGCCATTAGTCCTTCCATTTAGATTTCTCACTGGCCAGTGTAGGATTCTATTTGTTAGGCAGGCGTTGTGATGTGATCCATCTACAGTAATTAAATGGTGAGTGGTAACATGAACTTCATTTTTAATAACATCGTTACAATTTATATACAATAATTATATTGTCTGTACCCAACAAGCTAAATCATATACAGTCCACATTATTTTATAATTTACCATTATTGATGTGAAATATTGTAATTATTAATTTAATATTAGGTCTAGCTTCTGTGTGAGTGGCGATGTAGTGGGCATCGAGCGATTGACAGTTCTGCGATCTTCTGTGACTAAGTCCCACTAACCTCGTCCAAATTACTTGGACATAATAATTCAGGTGTTGTATATCTCATGTAGGTAATTTCCCGCAACCTTGAAAAAAATGTGAATAATTTGGTAACCCCCAAAACTTAATCCTAATGTAGGCAGCCTGTACTGTCTGTACAGACAGCCCATGCTGTCTGTGCCAGTTTAGTTCATATTTCGCGGCACTCAGGTGCTGCCCTCTGGGCCTGCCCAGGTCTGTGGGAAGCTGGTCCCACACTCTCTCACTCATACAGCGGCCTAGCAGCAAGACAGAAGGCCTAGTAGCTCCCTCCTCTCGTGGGATGGCCCTCCTGGGCCATGGGCACAACACACAAGCCTGTGTACCCACCACGACTTTACAAATAAAGTAAAGAAGCCTCCGAAGACGTTTATCATTTACGCCCCGCTTGCAGATCACCAATTAATCCCGTTATACTATGACTTGGAGTATGACTCCAAGTCCTAGGTAAACTTGGCAACCTCTTGAAAATTCAGATAATTTGTCAACCTCCCGATGGAGTTTGCCCCTAGGGGTTAGGGGTGGGAGCAGGGGGTGGAGAAAAAAAAAAAGCTGAGGGTCGGAGTCCCACTTAAAATTTGAAGGGGGTTGGAGCCCCAACTCAAAAAAGTAGTCACTGATTAATTTTTGAGCCCCCACTCAAAAAAAGTAAGCACTCTGAGAGATTGCTGACAACCTGATGCCTAAAGGCGTCAGGTTGTCATCTATCTACATTCGTGGAGATCTGTTAAGCCTGAATTGAAGTCCTGCTGGTTGTGATATATATATATATATATATATATATATATATATATATATATATATATATATATATATATATATATATATATATGCAAAACAACCACTGAAAGATTAGAGAAATTCCAAGCGCATTCGTGACTACTCACATTATCAAGGAACAATAAAAGTAATGCATCAGAGAAAGGCATATAAAGGGTCTAGACCACATCCCACAACAAAGCAACACCTGACGCACTTCTCATAAGAAAGAGAACACTGCAGCAGGCCCGCTGGCCCAACTAGACAGGTCCTTCACACAACCCACAAACTATTCTACCCAAGAATTAAGAATTTTAAAATTTATTATTTGTCCAATGTATTATTAAATTCTTCCCAAATTCTATTAATTATAAATGGATCTAATTTATATAAACCAAAGGAAATACCCATATTGTCAAAACTGCTTTTTATGAAACAAGATTCAATTACATTCCTGTCGACCATGGACTTGCTTGATACAACTTTCTCAACTTTTTGAAAATCAATTGGATGGTTAAAATCTCTCACATGAATGAATAGAGCATTGGAATCTTGTCCAGTTCTAATGCTATATTTATGTTATTTTAATCTTAGTTCGAAACTTTTACCAGTTTGACCGTAATAAACGTCATCGCAAATTTTACAAGGAATCTTATAGACACATCCGTCAGCATTTTGGGGGAATTATTTATCAAAAGTTTTTTTACTGTATCAAGATTTTTAAATACAACTTTGATATTAAAAGTCTTAAGAAGAGAAGGCATATCAACCAAGGTTTCATGGTAAGGGAGAACCAACATATTTTTAGTTGAATAAGGCTGGTTGTCCCTTTTTGGATTGTAAAAAGTATTTCTAGCAATTTTAAAAGATTTATCATTTACGTTTCTTGGGTATTTCAGATCATTAGCTATTTCATAAATTTTGGATATTTCCTCATCTATGAACTCTCGACTACAAATACGTAAAGCTCTCAAAAACATTGATGAGAAAACAGACAGTTTAACTCTACCTTGATGTGAAGAATAATAGTGTACATAGGAACAGTTATTTGTAGGTTTTCTGTAAATTTTAAATTTGAATTCATTATTACCCTTAATAATTAAAACATCTAGAAAAGGCACTGAGTTATTTTCTTCAAACTCAACAGTATAGTTTATAGAATGGGCAAAGCTATTTAATTTGCCAAGGAAATGGTGTATATCTACATTCTTGGGCATAAGATAAAATATCAACAACATATCTGAACCATTTAGCTCAATTAAGGAGGATTGTGTTAAGCAGCCTTGTTTCAAAAAATTCCATGTATAGGTTACTAAGAACAGGTGAAAGAGGATTTCCCATTGCCATACCAAACTTCTGAGTGTAAAACTTATCATTAAATACAAATTTTGCATCAACAATGCAAAGTTTAATAAGCTTAATGATAGTAGTAACTGGCAATGGTAAATCATAATTAACGAGTTCTTCACATAAGAAACTTAATAAATCATCAACAGGAACTTTCGTAAACAAGTAACTTCAAAATTAACCATTATAAAATCATTTAAGTCAGTCAAGGAGCTTAATTTATCAACTAAAACTATGTTGTTTTTAACATTAAAGTTAGAAATTTTGCAAACAATAGGGCTCAAAATGTCAAAAAGCCATTTGGATAATTTATATGAAACTGATCCTATGGAGCTAATAATTGGTCTGACTGGATTCCCTGGTTTGTGTGTTTTTATTAGTCCATACATGTAAGGCAAAGATGGATTAGTGGAAGTAAATTGTTTGATTAATTCATCTTTGCTTTTCAGTAGAAGTTTTATTGTTTTATTGAAATTGCTGTTAACGGTTTCTAGGGGATTTTTTTTTTTTAAGTTTAGAATAGGTTTCAGTATCATCTAAGAGTTTATTCATTTTTTTCTTGGTAATCATTTTCTTTCATAATTACTCTTGAATTTATTTTATCTGGTATAGTAAGGCGCAAATTTTTATTATTATTAAGTGTAACATAAGACTTTAAGAATCTTTGAGGGCAATTGGGAATGTTTGGTTTTAACATAGAGTTATATACCATTCCCTTACTGATATTAATTTCATCAGCGGATAAATCAGAAAAAATTTCAAAGTTACAAAAGGCTTTTGTAATTTCAACATTATTAAGTTTTTTTGAAGTTGCAAAACTTAGGTCAAAACCTAGAGCAGCCGTTGCACTTTTATCCAATATTTCATCTTATAAGTTAATTACAAAATTGTCATTAGCATGCTTTGTCCAATCACTATTCTCAATTAAAATGTCTAATTTTCTTTGTAGTTTGTTTTTGAGTTCATTACAAATTCTTCTGAGTTTATTATAGCAATGATCTAACATACTAAGTTTCCATTCTGATGGAATGGCCTGATTAAAAGTGTATTTTTTGCTTCTCAATATTTTGAAAGCTTCCTTCTCCTGTATTTTAGCTATTTCAATATGTTTCTGAAGAATAATTCTCATAAAATCATCAAAAGGACGATCTCTCATGTCAAGGATGATATTGGCTAAAAGAGACTTGGGCACAACTTGTTCATTTAAACAATTTTTTAAAAAATTAAGTCGAATTTTTAACTTGTGGGACTTGATCAGTGCAGAAGAAAACTGGGAAACAAAAGATATATGATTAGGAAAGCTTTTCGAGAACATTCTGAAGAGTTGTGTGGTATCCATTATTGCAATAAGATCACAGTAAACAGGTGATTTCAGAATATGCAAAACAACCACTGTGAAATAATAGAGAAATTCCAAGCGCTTTCGTGACTACTCACATTATCACGGAACAATAAAAGTAATGCATCAGAGGAAGGCATATAAAGGGTCTAGACCACATCCCAGTATCACATCCCACAACAAAGCAACACCTGACGCGCGACTCATAATGTGAGTAGTCACGAAAACACTTTGCATTTCTCTATTCTTTCACAGTGGTTGTTTTACATATTCCGAAATCACCTGTTTACTGTGATCTTATTGCATATATATGTGTGTACTCACCTAATTGTACTCACCTAATTGTGGTTGCAGGGGTCGAGACTCAGCTCCTGGCCCCGCCTCTTTACTGATCGCTACTGGATCCTCTCTCTCTCTGCTTCCTGAGCTTTGTCATACCTCTTCTTCAAACTATGTATGGTTCCTGCCTCCACTACTTCACTTGCTAGGCTATTCCACTTGCTGACAACTCTATGACTGAAGAAATACTTCCTAACGTCCCTGTGACTCGTCTGAGTCTTCAGCTTCCAGTTGTGACCCCTTGTCCCTGTGTCCCCTCTCTGGAACATCCTATCTCTGTCCACCTTGTCTACTCCCCGCAGTATCTTGTATGTCGTTATCATGTCTCCCCTGACCCTTCTGTCCTCCAGTGTCTTCAGTCCGATTTCCCTTAACCTTTCCTCGTACGACATTCCCTTGAGCTCTGGGACTAGCCTTGTTGCAAACCTTTGTACTTTCTCTAACTTCTTGACGTGCTTGACCAGGTGTGGGTTCCAGACTGGTGCTGCATACTCCAGTATGGGCCTAACATACACAGTGTACAGTGTCTTGAACGATTCCTTATTAAGGTATCGGAACGCTATTCTCAGGTTTGCCAGGCGCCCGTATGCTGCAGCGGTTATTTGGTTGATGTGTGCCTCCGGTGATGTGCTCGGTGTTATGGTCACCCCAAGGTCTTTCTCCCTGAGTGAGGTCTGTAGTCTTTGTCCACCTAGCCTATACTCTGTCTGCGGTCTTCTTTGCCCCTCCCCAATCTTCATGACTTTGCATTTGGCTGGATTGAATTCGAGAAGCCAGTTGCTGGACCACATGTCCAGCCTGTCCAGGTCTCTTTGCAGTCCTGCCTCATCCTCGTCCGATTTAATTCTTCTCATCAACTTCACGTCATCTGCGAACATTGACACTTCAGAGTCTATTCCTTCCATCATGTCGTTCACATATATCAAAAATAGCACTGGTCCTAGAACTGACCCCTGTGGGACCCCGCTCGTAACAGGCGCCCACTGTGATACCTCTTCACGTACCATGACTCGTTGCTGCCTCCCTGTCAGGTATTCCCTTATCCATTGCAGTGCCCTCCCTTTTACGTGCGCCTGATCCTCCAGCTTCTGCACTAATCTCTTGTGGGGAACTGTGTCAAAGGCCTTCCTGCAGTCTAGGAAAACGCAATCTACCCACCCCTCTCTCTCGTGTCTTACTTCTGTTACCTTGTCATAAAACTCCAGGAGGTTTGTGATACAAGATTTGCCTTCCATGAACCCATGCTGGTTTTCATTTATAATCTTGTTCCTTTCCAGGTGTTCGACCACTCTCCTCCTGATAATCTTCTCCATGACTTTGCACACAATACATGTCAGAGACACAGGTCTGTAGTTTAGTGCCTCGTTTCTGTTTCCTTTCTTAAATATAGGGACTACATTAGCTGTCTTCCATTTCTCAGGTAGTTGCCCAGTTTCAAGGGATGTGTTGAAGATTGTGGTTAGAGGCACGCACAGCATCTCTGCTCCTTCTCTAAGGACCCATGGGGAGATGTTGTCCGGTCCCATCGCCTTTGAGGTGTCAAGGTCACTTAAGAGCTTCTTCACCTCCTCCTCAGTTGTTCGTATGTCATCCAACACTTGTTGGTATATTCCCTCTTGATGTTCCCTTCTGTGCTGTCTTCCCACAGCCCTTCCTGTCTCTACTGTAAAAACTTCCTTAAATCTCCTGTTCAGCTCCTCGCATACCTCCTGATCATTTCTTGTGAGTTCTCCACCTTCTGTCCTTAATCTGATCACCTGGTCTTTGACTGTTGTCTTCCTCCTGATGTGGCTATACAACAGTTTCGGGTCAGTCTTGATTCTCGATGCTATGTCATTTTCATACTGTCGCTGGGCCTCCCTCATTACCTGTGCGTACTCATTCCTGGCTCTGCGACTGATCTCCCTATTTTCGTGTGTTCTCTGCCTTCTGTACTTTTTCCATTCTCTATTGCATTTTGTTTTTGCCTCCTTACACCGTCGGGTAAATCAGGGGCTCGTTCTGGTCTTCCCGTTGTTACTGTTGCCCTTGGGAATAAACCTTTCCACTGCCTCCTTGCATTTTGTTGTTACATATTCCATCATTTCATTTACTGGCTTCCCTGCCAGTTCTCTGTCCCACTGGACCTCCCGCAGGAAGTTCTTCAACCCTATGTAATCCCCTCTTTTATAGTCAGGCTTTTCCCATTCAACTCCTGTTATTCTCTCCACTTGCAGCTCTACTATTTATTCAAAGCACAGAACCACGTGGTCGCTAGCTCCTAGGGGACTCTCATACTCTCATACTTGTGTGTGTGTGTGTGTGTGTGTGTGTGTGTGTGTAATCACAACCAGCAGGACTTCAATTCAGGCTTAACGGGTCTCCACGAATGTAGATAGCTGACAACCTGAAGCCTTAAACCACGCAGTATTCTCTTCATATGCCTCATAATATTAGCCTGCAGAACCCTATTATGGAGACACCTGCTGCATAATCCTACGGGTTTATCGCTACCCTTGATTATAATAATATGAAGACACTGCCAGTCAACTATATCATTATTAAAAAAGCTTATAAAACTGTGAGACAGTTGCTTTGATTCTAGATTCTGAAAACCCTTAAGGGGCGACGAGAGTCTATTATAATTAAAACGAGTTAGACTTAAGTCATAAAATACCTTACCAAGAAATAACCTTAAAAACCTGTCACTACTGTAGTTCAGCTAAATAATAGATATAAATGTAAATTGACGTATTTTTATGAATTATTAGTCAGTGTTGAGGAATCACCGAAAACGAAAATCGTGCTGTTTCTCAAGAGTCAAAGAAAATTAAGTTTTTGCCATTTCTCTGGAGTATGATTATTTTAACTTAAAGACTACATAACTGCACGAGCCAGGAAACACATTTACCTACCCTGGCTCCATGACAGTTGCAACGTTTTTTGACACTAGGACCTCAGCGGCGAAAAGTCACTCTGCCTGACTTGCTTATGCTAGGGAAATTTCATGTATGTTACTGTGTATGGCGGCTGTATGCCATCCTAGGAAACACATAAATGTTGCTGGAGAGTGAAACGTTGCCATAATAAAATGTTACATTAGTTCCAACTGTGTCCTTTTACCTAATAGACAGGTGTTGTCTCCTTGTAAGTGACTGTCATGTGATCATAGCTCGTTAAGAATACGTTGGCTTAAAAAATAAAGGGATTACTGCCTACTCATAATATATGCTCTTACGAGGGAAGGAATATTGTACATTCTCTGTATTCGAGAGCAAAATGACACAATTTTCCACGAGGTTGCATCGTCGGACACATATTTTTTATGATATATTAAATCAATATCCTAGTGGTAGAGAACTGCAATTGATAATTTATGTTTGCAGACAATACATAAATAAGGAAGAATAAAATATTCCCCCAAGGTCAAAATTTTAAATGCCCCAGTAAATCTTTCTTTGATAATGAGACTGCGATAAAAACAAGAGTAAAATTTAATGATCAAATATCAAGTAATTAACAGAGAACGAGAAGATATTTCGTAAACCCAATCCACAAATTTTCCAAAGGCTATAAAATGTTCAGAATAGTTTAATTTGCAACCATCCCAGAAATGTGACATGGCAATTTTCCTCATTAGTGGCGGTGTAAAATTTGCAGCTTTTGCCAGATCAGTGAACGTAAATATCAAATGGCAAATGCACTCAGAGTTGATGTTCATGAACACACTCAGACCTGGTTTTCAAATACAATTAATCGAGTTTCGGCACACAATGAGTAACAAGAATTCAACGTACTAAACGCACAACCCATTCTGTAAACAGCACAATTTATCATGTGAATACCACAAATTGTCGTGTGAGCACGTCAAATCGTCGTGTACCACAAATCGCCGTGAGAGCACCACAAATTGCCCCGTGAGCACGGTAAATCGTCGTGTGAGCACCACAAATCGTCCTATGAGCACCACAAATAGTCCTTTTGAGCACCTCAAATCGTCGTGACGACATCAAATCGTCGAGTGAGCACAAATCGTCATACTAGCACCACAAATCGTCGTGAGCGCCAGAAATCGTCGTGTGAGCGCCACAAATAGTCATGTGAGCACCACAAATCGTCATGTGAGCACCACAAATCATCATGTGAGCACCACAAATCGTCTTGTGAACAGCAATTCATCCTGTAGGAGCACAATACTTCCCTGTGAGCATCACGACTCTTTATTACCACAAACCATCAAGTGAGAAGCAGAGATTATCCTGTTTGCGGTACGACTCATCCTATTCACAGAAGAACTCATCTTCTGAGCAACACAACTCATCTTTTGAGCAGCACAACTCGTCTCGTGAGCAGCACAACTTATCCTGCGCGCAACACAACTCATCCTCTGGGCAACAAATCCTTCAAGGAAAACAATTTATCCCGTTAAATTGAAATAAATTTCTGCAAGAGCACAAATTATTTACAAGAGCCACAAAACAAAATTCATCTACCAGCAAATAAACAGAACAACTCACTACCCTGCCTATCATCGTCTCCAGATAGCTTTATTCCACCCTATCCGAGAGCCCTCCCTTTAGACACTCCAGACAAAATTGTTTATTGTGGACAATAATATAAGCAAATAAAACACTGGAGGAACAGTATATTTTGTAACAACATTTCACGCTATTCTTAGCTCTAGGTTGAGCGAAACGTTGCCGCAATAACTGCTTGATCTGTATCTTTTCTTTGAATTCATATCTGATTTCATGTTTAGCCACTCAGAGGAGAGCCGCGGTTCTGCCCGTCTCAGCAATACACGTTCCATGTGGGGCCCCTGTATGAGCTGCCCAGGGTTAGTATTTCGGATGTCAAACACTAGGTACCAGGCTCTGGAAAACAGGCATCTGGTGCAAGGCTCTGGATAACAGGCATCAGATACCAGTCTCTGGATAACAGGTATTAGATACTAGGCTCTGGATAACAGGCATTATATACCAGGCTCTTGATAATAGGCTTCGGATACCAGGTTCTGAAAAATAAGCATCAGATATCAGGCTCTGGATAATAGACATCAAGTACCATGCCCTGGACAAAAGGCATTAGATACAAGGCTCTCGAAAATAGGCTTCGGATACCCGGGTCTGGATAATACACATCGGACACCAGGGTCTGGATAATAGGCATCGCGTTCCAGGCTATGGAAAATGGGTTTCGGATGCTGACTAAGGAACGAAACTGGATACAAGGCTTCGGATACCAGGTTCTGGATACCAGTCTGTAAATACCAATCACTGAATGCCAGGCATTGTATACGAGGCTCTGAATAGCAGGCAGTGGAGGGCAGGCTATGATTACTTACTTGGCTTTTGACTGAAGGCATAAGATACCAAGACTTGGATATGAAAACTGGTATATCTGGCCTCAGATACCAGTTCCCAGAGTCCATTAGTCATATACTAGGATTCGGATACTAAGATTAGATACCAGGTTGGGGATAGAAGGCGCTGAATACCAGGATTCGGATGACAGCTTTGGATGCTGGATAATAAGTTTTGAATACCAGGATTTGGATACTAAATTTTCTATATCCGGATTCAAACACCAGGACACTGATACCAAGCTCTTGATATCAGGGTTCAGACAGTAAGATTCTGACACCAGGTTTTTGACATCAGTATTCAGACAAGAGGTCTCTGATACCAGGCTCTTGATATCAGTATTCAGGCAACATGACTCTTATACCAAACTCTTGATATCAGTATTCAAACAATAGGACTCTGATACCTGGTTACTGATATCAGTGTTCAGACAACAGGACTCTGATCCCATGTTCTTGATATCAGTATTCAGACAATAAGACTCTGATACTAGGTTGTTGATATCAGAATTCAGACAACAGGACTCTGATACCATGTTCTTAATATCAATATTTAGACAACAGGACTAAATACCAAGTTCTTGATATCAAAATTCAGACAACAGAACTCTGATATCAGGTTCTTAATATCAGTATTTAGACAACAGGACTCTGATACCAGGTGTGGGAAATTGCATTTACTTGGATGTATAATTATATACATAACAGTAAATGAACAATGATAACTATTATTTATCAGTTAGACAAGTAGGAATTTGAGACACTTAGGTCGCAAAAAATGTCCCCCTTCGATACCTACCATTGTCATATCCACAAGTTGCTCTGGACCTATTAATTACCAATGAAATATGTATAACCAGGAATACTGGTAAATATATAAATTTTGTGGACTGTATAATAAAAATAATAAATGGTTATATATATATATATATACACAATTACATAACAGAAGGAAAATATATCTTAATATCACTCACCAATTTGACTGGAGATTAATGTGTATCATACTCAGAAAACCTCACTGTCTATCTATGAAAATAACACTGGCCAGATTACTACACAAGACTTATCTGAGGTTCCTTGAACTGTCTTGTCCAGTCGTCTGATATCTCAAGTTATGCAGGAATGCACATCCAACAATTTCGCCTCCTATTTGAGAGGTGTCAGCCCAATTTTAACCTCTAGAGCACGAAAATTCCTTCCCATTACACTAACGTTGTACAAAATTCAAAACCAAGATGGCGAGTCTCCTGCGCAGACGCAGGCTTTCCGTTTTCTATGACATAATATTATTAAATACAGGATGGCCATCTATTTACATAAAAATACTAAATTTGTGGAAAATATATACAGTATTTTCCACACCAGGCTTTCGATATCAATATTCAGACAATAGGACTCTGATACCTGGTTCTTGACATCATTGTTCATTAGGGTTACAATTTTTTACAACGTAATATTCCTGTTCCATAATCAGATGAACTTTGGCCTGAAAGCAAAGAAATGACCTTTCATTTCAATAGCTTTTTACAAAATGTCGCCCCTAAATGAAAAAAACGAGTAACAAAGACACGTTACTTGAATGCATATTGCTTGTAATAAAAACAACAAATAAAACAGCTTACAGCATCATTGTTATCATGTTTGTACATATATTACTACTTATTGCTTAGAATAAACCGAAGTTGCAGTTTTTGTTTCTGCAGGCAGCATACAGTTCCTGCATAACTTTGATTGCACATTCAGCACACTGATCACTTCATGGTATATTGAGTGCGGACGGTTCCTGCTTCCAGTGATTTTTCAATGAGTTCAGTGCTTTTATTGTAAGGTTTCAATATTTCTCACAAATTCTTAGTCATTTTCATCGTACATCTGATCAGTAAACCAATAATCTGCCCAGGTGTATGAAATGAATCTGCATATCTTCTCCAAAGTCTTCGTCTCCTGGATACAAGAATGAATGCAAGAATACCTACGATGGTTCTTGAGTTCCACCTCGCATTGCTGATGTTTGGAATTTTCTGAAAGTTAATCAAAGGAAAGTGCCTTTTTTCTTCAAAGAATCTAAACACTCGTGTTAGATGGTACATAAACTTCATATCATCTCTCCATCCTGATTTATGGAGGATCTCTTCTGTTCCATTAACAAACTGTCTCTTTAGTTCTTCATAATTCTTCCCCAGTTGGGATGCAAATGGATACTCGATGTTTGGAGAACTGGTTTTAGCACCAAGATTTTCATCCATTACCAAACGGAGAATCCTGTCCAGAACGTGATGCTGACAACTGATAAACTGTAGTTTGCTAATCCTCTTCTCTAAAAACATTAGTTTCAGTTAGACAAAAGCTCCACTCTTTTTCCGTGTTAACATTTGTTGTATGAGCAATAACCATCTTCATTGCAATCCATAAGTTGTATTCATCAATAACTTTTGCCATTCCTTCAGCAACAGTTTCAGTCTTGCCATCTTTCAAATGCAGTGCATACAGTTTTACTTCGGTTCTTTCATTCTTAAGTACTAATATCTGATACTTATTTTACTCAATGCGCTTTCCAACGAAATGTAGAGATCATTCTTCCATTTGTAACTTTTCAATCATTTCCTCATTCAATTTAGCAGCCTCTTTGTATATTGACTCGTAAATTGCTGCCTGACTTGGTGTAGGAATGACAATGCCATCAAATGACAACTGTTTGCATATCTTGGCGACTTTACTTGTCGATACTTTTGTGGATGTCATCCAATTGGTTGCAACTATTTTTTGTTGTGTTTTCTTCGCTACCTTCAGACTCAGTACCACTGTCACTCAATGCATGATCGTAAGATGATGCTGAACCTGATTTAGCAGACAGTTTCCGTCTTTTTGAAGGATGAATATCTTTCTCACTTGCAACTTAACCTGTAGAGTACCCCACTTCTCCTGTGTTTTCCACTTGAAGCTGGTACAGCTGTTTTTCTTCAGAGGATAACCATTGGCCATTTACTATTGTGATATCAAAAAGTTCATTCAGGGCATCATATTTTCCCCTCCTGACACATTCATCATAAGTCTTCATCAACTTGTCAAGCTTTGCTCGTATTACTTGATCTGACACATGTGGAAAACTCCTTTTGTCCTCCATAAATTTGTAACTTCTTTGGAAATTTTTGCTATTCGCTCCTTTCATCCTTTGATTTCTACTCCAAAAAACTGGTACCGTTCAATGATTTGGGTCTGGAGAGGTATTCTCCATTTTTCTTCTAGTGAAGATTCTTCTAAAGGCACAATTATAAATTCTGAATTTCTGAAACAGATATAACGGCAATAAGTTGATGTGTTTGCTCATAAAGTTTTTTATATATACCAGTATTTGGATTGTTCTACAAATTTCTATACCGTTTCAGAAATTTCTTAACAGTTATAGAAACTGGAAAAGTTTACAATGACATGAATGTCAAATATTGACAATAAAACCCACACTAAACATTAAAATGGTATAAAATACCTACAGGTTGTTAGGTAAGACACATAGGCAACAGTTAGGTATCTTTATTTCGAAACGTTTCGCCTACACAGTAGGCTTCTTCAGTCGAGTTCAGAAAAGTTGATAGAAGCAGAAGATACTTGAAGACGATGTAATCAGTCCATCACCCTTGAAGTTTTGAGGTGGTCAGTCCCTCGGTCTGGAGAAGAGTATTGTTCCATAGTCTGAAACAATATGGAGTTGAAGTGACAGGATGGAGCCTATATACCGCCAGGAAGTGAGATGTAGGCCACTAGTAGAGGTAAGAATGTTGTCGTTGGAAGGTCAGGTCCCTCTCAAATCCAGCCATTCTCACTAGTAGAAGTTGACATAATGAGAATGGCTGGATTTGAGAGGGACCTGACCTTCCAACGACAACATTCTTACCTCTACTAGTGGCCTACATCTCACTTCCTGGCGGTATATAGGCTCCATCCTGTCACTTCAACTCCATATTGTTTCAGACTATGGAACAATACTCTTCTCCAGACTGAGGGATTGACCACCTCAAAACTTCAAGGGTGATGGACTGATTACATCGTCTTCAAGTATCTTCTGCTTCTATCAACTTTTCTGTACTCGACTGAAGAAGCCTACTGTGTAGGCGAAACGTTTCGAAATAAAGATACCTAACTGTTGCCTATGTGTCTTACCTAACAAAACCCACACTGTTAGGCTATACCTGTGAAAATGTTGTCGGACAAACGGTGCTCACTGATACACTCCTCTGCCAAATACAATGAGAAAATGATAATAACAATAGTAGAGGCCAGTATATAGAGTTGCCAATTTGTAATTTTCTGGATTGCTATTTATGATTAATAACGTAAATATATAGTGATTAATATTTATTGTTAATTTTAGTTGCCAATTAATACTTTCCTGAGTTGCTACTTATGAGTAGTAACGAAGATGTATGGTGATTCATAGTTTTTATTTAGGGGTGACCCTTTTGGAAAACAGAGGAATTAGTGACTTTTTGTTTTTAAACAAATGTTGATCGATTTATGACACAGGAGATGTTTTATTTGGAAAAAAAAGTAAAAAGTTATAACCTTAATGTTCATACAACAGGATTCTGATACCAGGCTCTTGATATCAGTATTCAGACAATAGGTCTCTGATACCAGGTTCTTGATATCAGCATTCAGATAACAGGACTCTGATCCCATGATATTGATATCAGTGTTCAGACAACAGAAATCTGATACCAAGCTCTTGATATCAGCATTCAATAAGACTCTGATATCAGGCTCTTGATATCAGAATTCAGAAAACTGGACCCTGATACCAGGATCATGATATCAGTTGTGGAAAATACTGTATATTTTCCAGAAATACGGTAATTTATAGATAAATAGATGGCCTATATTGTATTTAATAAAAATTGTTATATAAAATGAGAATTTCTGCGCCTGCGCAGACGGGACTCGCCATTTTGTTTTAGTTAGACACAAACGTTAGTGAATAATCGGAAGAATTTTCGTGCTCTAGAGGTTAAATTGGGCTGACACCTCTCAAATAGGAGCCAAAATTGTTGGATTTGCATTCCTGCATAACTTGAGATATCAGGCGACTGGACAAGACAGCTCCAGGAACCTCAGATAAGTCTGTTTATGTTGTAACTCTGGCCAGTGTTATTTTCATAGATAGACAGTGAGGTTTTCTGAGTATGATACACCTTGATCTCCAGTCAAATTGGCGAGTGATATCAAGATATATTCTCCTTCTGTTATATAAATGTGTATATATACTATAATCATTTATTAATTTTAATATACAGTCCACAAACTTATATATTTACCAGAATTCCTGGTGATGCATATTTCATTTGTAATTAATAGATCTAGAGCAACTTGTGGATATGACAGTTGTAGGTATCGAAGGGGAACATTTTTGCGACCTAGGTGTCCCAAATTCCTACTTGTCTGAGTAACTTTGATAAATAATAATTATCTGTGTTACCATTTACTGGTATGTACCTTATGAATTACATCCAGATAAATGTAATTTTCCACATCAGTATTGAATAGGACTCTAGTACTAGGCTCTTGATATCAGTATTCAGTCAACAGGACTCTGTTACTAGGCTCTTGATGTCAGTATTTAAATTAAAGAACTCTGATACCAGGCCTCGGCCTACCCGTCGATCCACCATCGGGTGAATCAAGAGTCAGGAGTGTCTAAATATATTTCGGTCACTGTGCGACCAAAGAAAGGTGTTGCTGTGATGCATTATCCCCAGTCCGCTCTACCTTCAAGTATAATGTGGCATAAATTAATGTCGTTGGGGATTTCAAGCCAATCAGATTTGGTATTTAAACATTTTCACAAGGATAATAATATACATGAACACACCTTACGTAAGTCCTAAATTACACCTGCATATTTAGTTTGAAATCAGTCAGAAATTAAATTATCTAGCACTCAGCTCTGAAAGGTAAAGGCAATTGAATGAGGCACTCACAGATCGCATGATAATCAGTACATTTTAATTTTGCCAGATTCTTCTTTAAAAAATAGGCAATTTAGAAGAAAAGTCTTATGAAGTGAACATTATGCAGATTTAACCTATGACAGTTCAATAAAGTCAAATACTGTCATTCATGCCAATTCATAAGTTACATTATCCGGTTATTTCATAGAAAAAACAATATTAATAAAACTGGCATAAACTTACACAACCTAAAATCAAGGCAAATTTTCCACTGAAGAAGACACATCAGCACTAAAATGCACAAATAATACGTACATAGGAGAGAGAAGCTTACGACCACGTTGCGGTCAGACTTGGACCATTTACAAAGTCACACTAGCAAAAAGTTTGTTGATGCGAATCTGTAAATGGTCCAGGTAGGACCATAGCGTCGTCGTAATCTTCTCTCTCCTATGGGTAGGTTGTTTGTGTATTGTTCCACTCACGGTATTCTGCCTTTTTGTTTTTCAGCACAAAGTTTAAAGCCAACCAGAAGAGGCATTCTAAAATTATTGCACAGCATCAGTCAGTGACTGTGGAATGTGATGCATTCATATTCGAGTCAAGCGAGGGAAGGATAAGACCAGTTCCTTGCATCCTTCTTGGATCTTTGGACACAGAGAAGATTCGACAAGAATCGCAGATCACGCTACACGCATTTAAGAAATAAGAGTTCCAGAAATGTTTTTAAAAGTGGCAAATGCGCTGGGATAAGTGTATAGTTCCCAAGGCGAGTTAATTTTTAACTAGGTAATTAGGCAAGCCTATTTTTTTTATGCTGCAGTCCAGGAACGTTTTGATAATACCTCGTATAGGGCCTGTGGAATGGGAGTCATTCAAATTCAGTCGAAGCAAGGGGATGATAAGTCCAGCTCCGTGGTTCAAAACCCTTTACCAGCATCAAGGCAAAATAGTGTAATACGGTGAAATAATGCTATCTCATTTCGAGATAAAAAAAAAAGGGACAAAAAATGCGTCTATATACTCAATTAAACATACCAACCTTCTTCTAAGTAGGAACACCAGTGCTGAAATTTTAAAGCAGATCAGGATAGCCTGTCTCCGTCCACTTACGAAAACAAAAATCAGGGAATAGCCTACGTAGCACTGTGCATAGGATACTCATGCATGCAAATAGTTTCACGAATCTTGCCCAAGACATATTACGCAAACTTTGAAAACTTGAAGCCGAAGGAATAAGGTGTTTTCGAGAAATAAATGAAAATATGTGAGAAAGAAACAAAAATGATGCTAAGAAAGTTCCGAAAAACAGAAAAGTCTCCCCTTCATTAAATTTAAAAACACCATAAAACTGCAAATATATATTTTTCACAGTTTACTTTTCTGATTTACATGTACCAGTGGGCAGCATTTGGTAATACAGATTGAGATTACCTCAGTGTCCTCCCTTAATTCATTAAAGCTGAGGACTACCGTGGGCAGGTCCAACAAATTGAGACCTTCCATGGACGCAGTGGCCCCGCTGGTGTCACTCCAGGACCGATGACGCCCCTAACACGAGCCTTTATACACTGATATCAAGATCATGGGATCAGAGTCCTATTGTCTGAATACTGATACAAGAACCTGTTGGGCTCAGATCTTCAACAGCCAGGGAATACTTAAAACCTGCGAACAGGCGCCCCAGTCTTCACTTCCTGCACAGTGCTACTGTTCATAAGATTTTCTGCAACGAAAGAGCTATTGGTGTCATATTTGAACACAATAAAAAAGTGTTAACAGTGGGAGTGCTGTGTGATGTTATGACGTCTGCTGGGCCGGAATCATCACCCAAGTTACTCATGTTGTGAGCGGTTGAACCCAAGGAGCATCTCCAGCAGCATAAATTGAAGGTGGTGGAAGACTTACCACGAGTCGGTCAAAATGTGCACAATCATGTTGTAAGTTAAGGTCTCAGCTGGTTGGGCGTTAAAGGCATGTCTTCCCTTGGCTTACTTGCAACATTCATCCCCATTGTTATCAAACAACACATAACCACCTGGCAAGGACCTGTAAATGCAGCACCACTGAATTTCCTAAATGCTTGGGTAAAAGTGTCACAAGATGGCGATCCATTATGGCCCGACATGCAACTATTTTTCAATGGTGGCACTATAGCATTTGACAAGGGCTTGATTTGATAAAACGAAATTTAAAGAGTACATGGGTGAAATATTGGGAAAAGAAGGATTTTGTATCCGACCCATCCTTGGTCTACCTAAGAGTAGAGGAACCATCACACTTTAGTAAGTCAACAAATGTACACGATCATCCAAATATTGATCCTCAGTTTCTGTCACATCCAGATGTCAAGGCCCTTGTTAAAGAGATAAAGGTCACCATGGCGGTGGGCAACACCTTAGCCTTCATCAACAACTTTGTAGCCTCTCCCTGGGTGCAATGGTGAAATATACAGTTTCGATTCCTACTGGGTTTGCTATGTCTGTCGCATGTCTACAACTTTCTACTATCTTACTGAGGGCTGAAAGATGGCATCAGCTTCAGATCCTTATGGTGTGGTGGATCATAAACTGAGGGTTCGTGGAGTGGGAGGACTGAGAATAGTGGATGCCTCCATTGTGTCATTTATTACCAATGCTAATACAAATGCTCCTACTATTATGATTGCCGAGAAGGGCAGTGATATGAAAAAAACAAGAATAGAAGCGCACGGCAGGACTGAATGTATAAATCAGACATCAAATCAAGGCCTGGTCTCAGACAGGGCCGCGGGGATGCTGACCATCAAAACCCTCTCCAGGTACTCCAGGTTACTGTTAAAAAAAAATATTTTATTTTCATTCATTTAAAAATCAGTTTTGATGAAATTCGGAAAAGAAACGCAAATTAACACCCACACAGTTATAAAATACAAAAAACTTCCTATTACGAAGCACCAGTATTTAGGGACTCAAGCTGATCAAAAGAAGCATTCTCTAGCTTTTACATAGATAATAATTTGATTGACAAGTTTTGTTTTAATAAAGCCAACGAATAATAAAAGTTAGAAGCCGATCAGAAAAGCATTCTCTTGTAATTGATAGAATTCCAACAGCTTCAAGTTTTTATTTAACATTTTCAGTAAAATTTAAAAATTTAACCTAGACTAAATTTATGGGTTATCATCCATTTTGTAAAATAAATCGTCAATAATATTTTAAAGATGATCAGAAAAAGCATAACAATATCACTATTAATTCACTGAAATTGGAAGTTGTGTCACCCAATAGCAGTGTCAACCTGGAGTTCAGGAAACCACAGCAATGGTGAAAATTCCCCTCAAGGAAGGTTCCTTGATGTTGGTGAGGGGCTCTTGATTTAGGGAATTGGATCTATGCTCCGGTTCTCCGAATTAAGCCTGAATGCCTTCCACATCCCACCCAGGCGCTGTTTAATCCTCTGGGTTTAGCGCTTCCCCCTTGATTACAATAATAGTGGTGAAAATTTAAAGGCGATCAGACAAGTAATTCCCCATTAAGCGACGGACTCCAACAATCCCAAGTTCCATTTCACTTTTTTACTGCATCAACAAATTTGTCTGTAAGCAAACAAAAATGAATAGGTAGTATTCTGGCTCTAAGATGCATCATCTAATTAATATAGAAACCGTTTAGAAAACGTAAGCTGAAAATTATTTATCATATGAATTTTATTCTCTGCCGTTGTCATATTTTTAGCAAATTTTCTGTGTTTGAAGCTATATCACTGAAGGATCGTTTGCTTGGTATATTTTACTTGATGGAAAGTCTTCCTCTGAATAAAATCAGAGACTTACGCCAATGAGAATCTGGAAATTATCTGTGTCATTCCAGGATGATGGGAATGAGGTCAACAAATTTGGTTTCTTTCATAAACTTATGCCTCGTTATCCTACACAAATGATGACAATTTGAAGGCGACTGACGGAATGAAGTGTTCTCGAGTTATGAGAGAAATAAAATTGACAAGTTGCAGGAATAAGAAAAGAAAGAAAAGAATAAGGAAACCACTTAAAAGGTATCCCTTCAGGGTAACTAAAAAAATCTGGCAATTTCTTAAGTGTGGCGTTCGGGAACACCTAATGTACCATTTCTAGATTTAAAGTGGCAACGTAGCATCTACATACTCCATTAAGTATACCAACCATCTTTGACACTTTGAAGCCGATCACAAAAGGTTGCTTCCAATTATCACTTTTAAACAAAATCTGGAAAGGCTGCAAATAGCCACTGAGGGTGTTGGAAGTTCTCTGACCCAGTCCAAGAGATATTACACAGCGTTGAAAATTTGTAACCGATCATGAGAAAGACGTTCTCGATAAGTAAACGAAAATTTTGGAGAACATATGGAAAAAAATTCTGAGAATGTTCCGAAAATAGGGAAATTTGCCCTCGTTAAGAACGCGAATTTTAACTTTTTACAGTTCTATATTCTCATTTGTATTCTATTTCAATTTCTCTAAAATCCTGTTTGAAAATTATTTAATTTTTATTTTCTAGAAAATCGGCCAAAAAAATGGCGTGTTGCCATCCACAAGAGCCAAAATAAATATGAAAACATTTCTGATTAAGATACATCAGCATTTCGAGTTTGAAGCCAATAAGAAGAAGCATTCTCTACTTATTATACAGAAATAATATTCCTAATTAGTAAGGCAAATTGCAATTTACACATCTGAAAGCATGTGTTAATGAACCCTACGAGTAATAAAAGTTTGAAACCGGTCGCAGTAATTGATCTGATCTGAACAATTCCAAGTTCTTAAGAATTTCAGCAATATTTAAAATTTGCACCTACTCAGACTAAACTTATTCTATATCATAATTCTTCAAGAATGGATCCCTAAAAAAAATCAATTCATTAGACTTCGCCGCGGGGGCGTTGACCCCCGGAACACCCTCCAGGTAGTATATAAAAATGAATGTCACAATTTATTAAATTTTCTTGGCAAATTGATACTTATGCCACACAATGACAGCGTGAGTCATGTGTTTAGGAAACCATTCCTGAGGTGAAAACAAAGACAATCAGGTTATTTTTCAGTTATGTTAGGGATTCCAACGATTCCATTTTTTTTTTTTTTTTTTTTTTTTTTTTTTTTTTTTTTTTTTTGCTGTTACAATATCAACAAGTTAGTTTGTACTGTCCTGGAACTATCCAGGACGTAAGATGCATCAGCCAATAAATAATGAAGCCGTTCGGAACAAGTAAACTGAAATTAAATTTGTTTAACACGATTTAGCAAGAATAAAAATTTCACACTATTTTACACATATAATGGTTAAATCCGCACCTTCATACTTGAATCTCACTCTCCACCATCAGCGCCACTGAGGGTGTTGGAAGTTCTCTGACCCAGTCCAAGATGCTGGGAATGGGTTCGACGACTTTAGTCATAAAACACCTGAACATACCAGTTGCTTAAATAATCTGGTGTTCGCTATCGTAAACACTCGATGAAAATTTGAATTCCATTGGATGAGGCGTTCTCCTGTGATGAGCGAAATAAACACGAAAAGATGGATAAAAAAAAGGAAAAGATTCAGCGATTCAGGGAAGCTTTTAAAAACTTCCCTTCAGGGATACCTAATAAATTATCAGGCTGACAAATACAATATGTCAGGTCATCTTAATCCTTCCAGATATAAAAAGAAAGGCATAAACATGCTGAGAGATACAAGTTGTCACTGCATCTTCACACTGAGAAATGGGAAGAGAAAGGAAAAATCATGCAGGGAGAAACGAGAAGTCATATCTTTATCCTAACTGGAGAAAAGTGATATCATGTCGTCTTCATCTAGAGAGAAGTAAAGAGATGTTATGTCAACGAAACGGAAGTACATGAGAAAGACATGGCAGATTATTCGTTATTCTGTACCGAGGCTCTGCTGAGAACTGCCTACTTTTATCTAAAAAGACTTAATTAAGTATATAATCGAGCTATGTAAGTCAAGGATAAAAACGCAAACGGCAGCCAGTCCTTCCCTCTCCAATCTCTCGGGTCACACCTGTCATAAAAACAGGCTGCAAAATATACGTAAACTTATCGAAAAAACAAAATTGTGAAATTAATAAGGCAGACGATTATACATTAATTATATTTCTGTCTTAACTACTGTTATTACCCGAGAGTCATTCACATAGTACTAGTGGCTTTACTTCCGTTTACCACCAGTTCTGATGTGACTACTATTTTTAACTTGGTTGCCTTTTTGTCAAATGATCGTCCCAGTGCAGTTGCTGAGCATCAGAAATCCGTCAACATTACTGTAGATTACGCCATTGTCATTTCTAGTTGAAACCTTTACATGCGAGGAATGGTTCTTCAATAATCTTCGTACAAAAAAGCGTAAGTTTCTAATTTATTCCGTTCTGTTATTCTGACTATAAAAACTACAAACATCTGTTGTGTATTTTCTGCCATTCACTTTAATTGCATTAAGAAAATCAACCCTTAACTTAGCTATCCTTATTTCGGGAAAAATATCATATATATTTAACATAAAATATCCCTAATACACAAGGTACTTAGTTTAACCAATACTTT
>NW_027195659.1:0-151464 GCF_038502225.1 Cherax quadricarinatus | reverse complement strand
TGTACCAACGCTCTTAAACCAACAGTTCTTAATCAACACTCCTAAACCAACACTCCTAAACCAACACTCCTAAACCAACTTTCTAGTGAACTAGAATATGATCCTTCCTGCCAGACACTCGAGTAACTATCACTCATGGAAGACTGGAGTGACTGTCACTCATGGAAGACTGGAGTGACTATCACTCATGGAAGACTGGAGTGACTGTCACACATGGAAGACTGGAGTGACTGTCACTCATGGAAGACTGGAGTGACTATCACTCATGGAAGACTGGAGTGACTGTCACACATGGAAGACTGGAGTGACTATCACTCATGGAAGACTGGAGTGACTGTCACTCATGGATGACTGGAGTGACTATCACTCATGGAAGACTGGAGTGACTATCACTCATGGAAGACTGGAGTGACTATCACTCATGGATGACTGGAGTGACTGTCACTCATGGAAGACTGGAGTGACTATCACTCATGGAAGACTGGAGTGACTATCACTCATGGAAGACTGGAGTGACTGTCACTCATGGAAGACTGGAGTGACTATCACTCATGGAAGACTGGAGTGACTATCACTCATGGAAGACTGGAGTGACTGTCACTCATGGAAGACTGGAGTGACTATCACTCATGGAAGACTGGAGTGACTGTCACACATGGAAGACTGGAGTGACTGTCACACATGGAAGACTGGAGTGACTGTCACTCATGGAAGACTGGAGTGACTATCACTCATGGAAGACTGGAGTGACTGTCACACATGGAAGACTGGAGTGACTATCACTCATGGAAGACTGGAGTGACTGTCACTCATGGATGACTGGAGTGACTGTCACACATGGAAGACTGGAGAGACTATCACACATGGAAGACTGGAGTGACTATCACTCATGGAAGATTGGAGTGACTGTCACTCATGCAAGACTGGAGTGACTGTCACACATGGAAGACTGGAGTGACTGGCACTCATGGAAGACTGGAGTGACTGTCACACATGGACGACTGGAGTGACTGTCACTCATGGAAGACTGGAGTGACTGTCACACATGGAAGACTGGAGTGACTGTCACACATGGAAGACTGGAGTGACTGTCACACATGGAAGACTGGAGTGACTGTCACACATAGAAGACTGGAGTGACTGTCACACATG
Source organism: Cherax quadricarinatus (assembly GCF_038502225.1). Lineage (NCBI taxonomy): Eukaryota > Metazoa > Arthropoda > Malacostraca > Decapoda > Parastacidae > Cherax > Cherax quadricarinatus. The sequence goes on along the minus strand of NW_027195659.1, from coordinate 150,312 downwards.
GAAGACTGGAGTGACTGTCACACATGGAAGACTGGAGGGACTGTCACTCATGGAAGACTGGAGTGACTGTCACTCATGGTAGACTGGAGTGACTGTCACACATGGAAGACTGGAGTGACTGTCACACATGGAAGACCCGGAGTGACTGTCACTCATGGAAGACTGGAGTGACTGTCACACATGGAAGACTGGAGTGACTGTCACACATGGAAGACTGGAGTGACTGTCACTCATGGTAGACTGGAGTGACTGTCACACATGGAAGACTGGAGTGACTGTCACTCATGGTAGACTGGAGTGACTGTCACACATGGAAGACTGGAGTGACTGTCACACATAGAAGACTGGAGTGACTGTCACTCATGGTAGACTGGAGTGACTGTCACACATGGAAGACTGGAGTGACTGTCACTCATGGTAGACTGGAGTGACTGTCACACATGGAAGACTGGAGTGACTGTCACACATGGAAGACTGGAGTGACTGTCACACATGGAAGACTGGAGTGACTGTCACACATGACTGTCACTCATGGACTGGAGTGACTGTCACTCATGGAAGACTGGAGTGACTGTCACACATGGAAGACTGGAGTGACTGTCACACATGGAAGACTGGAGTGACTGTCACTCATGGAAGACTGGAGTGACTGTCACACATGGAAGACTGGAGTGACTGTCACACATGGAAGACTGGAGTGACTGTCACACATGGAAGACTGGAGTGACTGTCACACATGGAAGACTGGAGTGACTGTCACTCATGGTAGACTGGAGTGACTGTCACACATGGAAGACTGGAGTGACTGTCACACATGGAAGACTGGAGTGACTGTCACACATGGAAGACTGGAGTGACTGTCACACATGGAAGACTGGAGTGACTGTCACACATGGAAGACTGGAGTGACTGTCACACATGGAAGACTGGAGTGACTGTCACTCATGGAAGACTGGAGTGACTGTCACACATGGAAGACTGGAGTGACTGTCACACATGGAAGACTGGAGTGACTGTCACACATGGAAGACTGGAGTGACTGTCACACATGGAAGACTGGAGTGACTGTCACACATGGAAGACTGGAGTGACTGTCACACATGGAAGACTGGAGTGACTGTCACACATGGAAGACTGGAGTGACTGTCACACATGGAAGACTGGAGTGACTGTCACACATGGAAGACTGACTGTCACACATGGAAGACTGGACTGTCACACATGGAAGACTGGAGGGACTGTCACACATGGAAGACTGGAGTGACTGTCACTCATGGAAGACTGGAGTGACTGTCACAGGAAGACTGGAGTGACTGTCACACATGGAAGACTGGTCACACATGGAAGACTGGAGTGACTGTCACACATGGAAGACTGGAGTGACTGTCACACATGGAAGACTGGAGGGACTGTCACACATGGAAGACTGGAGTGACTGTCACACATGGAAGACTGGAGACTGGACTGTCACACATGGAAGACTGGAGTGACTGTCACTCATGGAAGACTGGAGTGACTGTCACACATGGAAGACTGGAAGGACTGTCACACATGGAAGACTGGAGTGACTGTCACACATGGAAGACTGGAGTGACTGTCACACATGGAAGACTGGAGTGACTGTCACACATGGAAGACTGGAGTGACTGTCACACATGGAAGACTGGAGTGACTGTCACACATGGAAGACTGGAGTGACTGTCACTGGAGTGACTGTCACACATGGAAGACTGGAGTGACTGTCACACATGGAAGACTGGAGTGACTGTCACACATGGAAGACTGGAGTGACTGTCACACATGGAAGACTGGAGTGACTGTCACACATGGAAGACTGGAGTGACTGTCACACATGGAAGACTGGAGTGACTGTCACACATGGAAGACTGGAGTGACTGTCACACATGGAAGACTGGAGTGACTGTCACACATGGAAGACTGGAGTGACTGTCACACATGGAAGACTGGAGTAACTGTCACACATGGAAGACTGGAGTGACTGTCACTCATGGAAGACTGGAGTGACTGTCACACATGGAAGACTGGAGTGACTGTCACACATGGAAGACTGGAGTGACTGTCACACATGGAAGACTGGAGTGACTGTCACACATGGAAGACTGGAGTGACTGTCACACATGGAAGACTGGAGTGACTGTCACAGGGGGAAGGCTGGAGTGACTGTCACACATGGAAGACTGGAGTGACTGTCACACATGGAAGACTGGAGTTACTGTCACACTGGAGTGACTGTCACAGAAGACTGGAGTGACTGTCACACATGGAAGACTGGAGTGACTGTCACACATGGAAGACTGGAGTGACTGTCACACATGGAAGACTGGAGTGACTGTCACACATGGAAGACTGGAGTGACTGTCACACATGGAAGACTGGAGTGACTGTCACACATGGAAGACTGGAGTGACTGTCACACATGGAAGACTGGAGTGACTGTCACACATGGAAGACTGGAGTGACTGTCACTCATGGAAGACTGGAGTGACTGTCACACATGGAAGACTGGAGTGACTGTCACACATGGAAGACTGGAGTGACTGTCACACATGGAAGACTGGAGTGACTGTCACACATGGAAGACTGGAGTGACTGTCACACATGGAAGACTGGAGTGACTGTCACACATGGAAGACTGGAGTGACTGTCACACATGGAAGACTGGAGTGACTGTCACACATGGAAGACTGGAGTGACTGTCACATGGAAGACTGGAGTGACTGTCACAGACTGGAGTGACTGTCACACATGGAAGACTGGAGTGACTGTCACACATGGAAGACTGGAGTGACTGTCACACATGGAAGACTGGAGTGACTGTCACACATGGAAGACTGGAGTGACTGTCACACATGGAAGACTGGAGTGACTGTCACACATGGAAGACTGGAGTGACTGTCACACATGGAAGACTGGAGTGACTGTCACACATGGAAGACTGGAGTGACTGTCACACATGGAAGACTGGAGTGACTGTCACACATGGAAGACTGGAGTGACTGTCACACATGGAAGACTGGAGTGACTGTCACACATGGAAGACTGGAGTGACTGTCACACATGGAAGACTGGAGTGACTGTCACACATGGAAGACTGGAGTGACTGTCACACATGGAAGACTGGAGTGACTGTCACACATGGAAGACTGGAGTGACTGTCACACATGGAAGACTGGAGTGACTGTCACACATGGAAGACTGGAGTGACTGTCACACATGGAAGACTGGAGTGACTGTCACACATGGAAGACTGGAGGGACTGTCACACATGGAAGACTGGAGTGACTGTCACACATGGAAGACTGGAGTGACTGTCACACATGGAAGACTGGAGTGACTGTCACACATGGAAGACTGGAGTGACTGTCACACATGGAAGACTGGAGTGACTGTCACACATGGAAGACTGGAGTGACTGTCACACATGGAAGACTGGAGTGACTGTCACACATGGAAGACTGGAGTGACTGTCACACATGGAAGACTGGAGTGACTGTCACACATGGAAGACTGGAGTGACTGTCACACATGGAAGACTGGAGTGACTGTCACACATGGAAGACTGGAGTGACTGTCACACATGGAAGACTGGAGTGACTGTCACACATGGAAGACTGGAGTGACTGTCACACATGGAAGACTGGAGTGACTGTCACACATGGAAGACTGGAGTGACTGTCACACATGGAAGACTGGAGTGACTGTCACACATGGAAGACTGGAGTGACTGTCACACATGGAAGACTGGAGTGACTGTCACACATGGAAGACTGGAGTGACTGTCACACATGGAAGACTGGAGTGACTGTCACACATGGAAGACTGGAGTGACTGTCACACATGGAAGACTGGAGTGACTGTCACACATGGAAGACTGGAGTGACTGTCACACTGGAGTGGACAGGAAGACTGGAGTGACTGTCACACATGGAAGACTGGAGTGACTGTCACACATGGAAGACTGGAGTGACTGTCACACATGGAAGACTGGAGTGACTGTCACACATGGAAGACTGGAGTGACTGTCACACGTGGAAGACATGAGTGACTGTCACACATGGAAGACTGGAGTGACTGTCACACATGGAAGACTGGAGTGACTGTCACACATGGAAGACTGGAGTGACTGTCACACATGGAAGACTGGAGTGACTGTCACACATGGAAGACTGGAGTGACTGTCACACATGGAAGACTGGAGGGACTGTCACACATGGAAGACTGGAGTGCCTGTCACACATGGAAGACTGGAGTGACTGTCACACATGGAAGACATGAGTGACTCACACATGGAAGACTGGAGTGACTGTCACACATGGAAGACTGGAGTGACTGTCACACATGGAAGACTGGAGTGACTGTCACACATGGAAGACTGGAGTGACTGTCACACATGGAAGACTGGAGTGACTGTCACACATGGAAGACTGGAGTAACTGTCACACATGGAAGACTGGAGTAACTGTCACACATGGAAGACTGGAGTGACTGTCACACATGGAAGACTGGAGTGACTGTCACACATGGAAGACTGGAGTGACTGTCACACATGGAAGACTGGAGTGACTGTCACACATGGAAGACTGGAGTGACTGTCACACATGGAAGACTGGAGTGACTGTCACACATGGAAGACTGGAGTGACTGTCACACATGGAAGACTGGAGTGACTGTCACACATGGAAGACTGGAGTGACTGTCACACATGGAAGACTGGAGTGACTGTCACACATGGAAGACTGGAGTGACTGTCACACATGGAAGACTGGAATGACTGTCACACATGGAAGACTGGAGTGACTGTCACACATGGAAGACTGGAGTGACTGTCACACATGGAAGACTGGAGTGAATGTCACACATGGAAGTGACTGTCACACATGGAAGACTGAATGTCACACATGGAAGACTGGAGTGACTGTCACACATGGAAGACTGGAGTGACTGTCACACATGGAAGACTGGAGTGACTGTCACACATGGAAGACTGGAGTGACTGTCACACATGGAAGACTGGAGTGACTGTCACACATGGAAGACTGGAGTGACTGTCACACATGGAAGACTGGAGTGACTGTCACACATGGAAGACTGGAGTGACTGTCACACATGGAAGACTGGAGTGACTGTCACACATGGAAGACTGGAGTGACTGTCACACATGGAAGACTGGAGTGACTGTCACACATGGAAGACTGGAGTGACTGTCACACATGGAAGACTGGAGTGACTGTCACACATGGAAGACTGGAGTGACTGTCACACATGGAAGACTGGAGTGACTGTCACACATGGAAGACTGGAGTGACTGTCACACATGGAAGACTGGAGTGACTGTCACACATGGAAGACTGGAGTGACTGTCACACATGGAAGACTGGAGTGACTGTCACACATGGAAGACTGGAGTGACTGTCACACATGGAAGACTGGAGTGACTGTCACACATGGAAGACTGGAGTGACTGTCACACATGGAAGACTGGAGTGACTGTCACACATGGAAGACTGGAGTGACTGTCACACATGGAAGACTGGAGTGACTGTCACACATGGAAGACTGGAGTGACTGTCACACTGGGAAGACTGGAGTGACTGTCACACATGGAAGACTGGAGTGACTGTCACACATGGAAGACTGGAGTGACTGTCACACATGGAAGACTGGAGTGACTGTCACACATGGAAGACTGGAGTGACTGTCACACATGGAAGACTGGAGTGACTGTCACACATGGAAGACTGGAGTGACTGTCACACATGGAAGACTGGAGTGACTGTCACACATGGAAGACTGGAGTGACTGTCACACATGGAAGACTGGAGTGACTGTCACACATGGAAGACTGGAGTGACTGTCACACATGGAAGACTGGAGTGACTGTCACACATGGAAGACTGGAGTGACTGTCACACATGGAAGACTGGAGTGACTGTCACACATGGAAGACTGGAGTGACTGTCACACATGGAAGACTGGAGTGACTGTCACACATGGAAGACTGGAGTGACTGTCACACATGGAAGACTGGAGTGACTGTCACTGGAAGACTGGAGTGACTGTCACACATGGAAGACTGGAGTGACTGTCACACATGGAAGACTGGAGTGACTGTCACACATGGAAGACTGGAGTGACTGTCACACATGGAAGACTGGAGTGACTGTCACACATGGAAGACTGGAGTGACTGTCACACATGGAAGACTGGAGTGACTGTCACACATGGAAGACTGGAGTGACTGTCACACATGGAAGACTGGAGTGACTGTCACACATGGAAGACTGGAGTGACTGTCACACATGGAAGACTGGAGTGACTGTCACACATGGAAGACTGGAGTGACTGTCACACATGGAAGACTGGAGTGACTGTCACACATGGAAGACTGGAGTGACTGTCACACATGGAAGACTGGAGTGACTGTCACATGGAAGACATGGAAGACTGGAGTGACTGTCACACATGGAAGACTGGAGTGACTGTCACACATGGAAGACTGGAGTGACTGTCACACATGGAAGACTGGAGTGACTGTCACACATGGAAGACTGGAGTGACTGTCACACATGGAAGACTGGAGTGACTGTCACACATGGAAGACTGGAGTGACTGTCACACATGGAAGACTGGAGTGACTGTCACACATGGAAGACTGGAGTGACTGTCACACATGGAAGACTGGAGTGACTGTCACACATGGAAGACTGGAGTGACTGTCACACATGGAAGACTGGAGTGACTGTCACACATGGAAGACTGGAGTGACTGTCACACATGGAAGACTGGAGTGACTGTCACACATGGAAGACTGGAGTGACTGTCACACATGGAAGACTGGAGTGACTGTCACACATGGAAGACTGGAGTGACTGTCACACATGGAAGACTGGAGTGACTGTCACACATGGAAGACTGGAGTGACTGTCACACATGGAAGACTGGAGTGACTGTCACACATGGAAGACTGGAGTGACTGTCACACATGGAAGACTGGAGTGACTGTCACACATGGAAGACTGGAGTGACTGTCACACATGGAAGACTGGAGTGACTGTCACACATGGAAGACTGGAGTGACTGTCACACATGGAAGACTGGAGTGACTGTCACACATGGAAGACTGGAGTGACTGTCACACATGGAAGACTGGAGTGACTGTCACACATGGAAGACTGGAGTGACTGTCACACATGGAAGACTGGAGTGACTGTCACACATGGAAGACTGGAGTGACTGTCACACATGGAAGACTGGAGTGACTGTCACACATGGAAGACTGGAGTGACTGTCACACATGGAAGACTGGAGTGACTGTCACACATGGAAGACTGGAGTGACTGTCACACATGGAAGACTGGAGTGACTGTCACACATGGAAGACTGGAGTGACTGTCACACATGGAAGACTGGAGTGACTGTCACACATGGAAGACTGGAGTGACTGTCACACATGGAAGACTGGAGTGACTGTCACACATGGAAGACTGGAGTGACTGTCACACATGGAAGACTGGAGTGACTGTCACACATGGAAGACTGGAGTGACTGTCACACATGGAAGACTGGAGTGACTGTCACACATGGAAGACTGGAGTGACTGTCACACATGGAAGACTGGAGGGACTGTCACACATGGAAGACTGGAGTGACTGTCACACATGGAAGACTGGAGTGACTGTCACACATGGAAGACTGGAGTGACTGTCACACATGGAAGACTGGAGTGACTGTCACACATGGAAGACTGGAGTGACTGTCACACATGGAAGACTGGAGTGACTGTCACACATGGAAGACTGGAGTGACTGTCACACATGGAAGACTGGAGTGACTGTCACACATGGAAGACTGGAGTGACTGTCACACATGGAAGACTGGAGTGACTGTCACACATGGAAGACTGGAGTGACTGTCACACATGGAAGACTGGAGTGACTGTCACACATGGAAGACTGGAGTGACTGTCACACATGGAAGACTGGAGTGACTGTCACACATGGAAGACTGGAGTGACTGTCACACATGGAAGACTGGAGTGACTGTCACACATGGAAGACTGGAGTGACTGTCACACATGGAAGACTGGAGTGACTGTCACACATGGAAGACTGGAGTGACTGTCACACATGGAAGACTGGAGTGACTGTCACACATGGAAGACTGGAGTGACTGTCACACATGGAAGACTGGAGTGACTGTCACACATGGAAGACTGGAGTGACTGTCACACATGGAAGACTGGAGTGACTGTCACACATGGAAGACTGGAGTGACTGTCACACATGGAAGACTGGAGTGACTGTCACACATGGAAGACTGGAGTGACTGTCACACATGGAAGACTGGAGTGACTGTCACACATGGAAGACTGGAGTGAGTGACTGTCACACATGGAAGACTGGAGTGACTGTCACACATGGAAGACTGGAGTGACTGTCACACATGGAAGACTGGAGTGACTGTCACACATGGAAGACTGGAGTGACTGTCACACATGGAAGACTGGAGTGACTGTCACACATGGAAGACTGGAGTGACTGTCACACATGGAACTGTCACTGGAAGACTGGACTGTCACACATGGAAGACTGGAGTGACTGTCACACATGGAAGACTGGAGTGACTGTCACACATGGAAGACTGGAGTGACTGTCACACATGGAAGACTGGAGTGACTGTCACACATGGAAGACTGGAGTGACTGTCACACATGGAAGACTGGAGTGACTGTCACACATGGAAGACTGGAGTGACTGTCACACATGGAAGACTGGAGTGACTGTCACACATGGAAGACTGGAGTGACTGTCACACATGGAAGACTGGAGTGACTGTCACACATGGAAGACTGGAGTGACTGTCACACATGGAAGACTGGAGTGACTGTCACACATGGAAGACTGGAGTGACTGTCACACATGGAAGACTGGAGTGACTGTCACACATGGAAGACTGGAGTGACTGTCACACATGGAAGACTGGAGTGACTGTCACACATGGAAGACTGGAGTGACTGTCACACATGGAAGACTGGAGTGACTGTCACACATGGAAGACTGGAGTGACTGTCACACATGGAAGACTGGAGTGACTGTCACACATGGAAGACTGGAGTGACTGTCACACATGGAAGACTGGAGTGACTGTCACACATGGAAGACTGGAGTGACTGTCACACATGGAAGACTGGAGTCACACATGGAAGACTGGAGTGACTGTCACACATGGAAGACTGGAGTGACTGTCACACATGGAAGACTGGAGTGACTGTCACACATGGAAGACTGGAGTGACTGTCACACATGGAAGACTGGAGTGACTGTCACACATGGAAGACTGGAGTGACTGTCACACATGGAAGACTGGAGTGACTGTCACACATGGAAGACTGGAGTGACTGTCACACATGGAAGACTGGAGTGACTGTCACACATGGAAGACTGGAGTGACTGTCACACATGGAAGACTGGAGTGACTGTCACACATGGAAGACTGGAGTGACTGTCACACATGGAAGACTGGAGTGACTGTCACACATGGAAGACTGGAGTAACAATATTATCAACACCAACCATAACAATATTTCTTACTTTAACTAATTCCTGCTGTTCTACTTCAGTAATATTTATTGCTGAAAGATAATTAAAAACTAACTGAGGAATAAATAACATTCGTGTCCAATGGAAGCTAAAACAACTTATTTAATAATAAGAGGAAGTTAAAGCAGAAAGTGAGCTGGAACTGGTGACTGTGACGACACCTGCGATAACTCTCCCTCTCAGGCTGACTGTGACGACACCTGCGATAACTCTCCCTCTCAGGCTGACTCTGACGACACCTGCGATAACTCTCCCTCTCAGGCTGACTCTGACGACACCTGCGATAACTCTCCCTCTCAGGCTGACTCTGACGACACCTGCGATAACTCTCCCTCTCAGGCTGACTCTGACGACACCTGCGATAACTCTCCCTCTCAGGCTGACTCTGACGACACCTGCGATAACTCTCCCTCTCAGGCTGACTCTGACGACACCTGCGATAACTCTCCCTCTCAGGCTGACTCTGACGACACCTGCGATAACTCTCCCTCTCAGGCTGACTGTGACGACACCTGCGATAACTCTCCCTCTCAGGCTGACTCTGACGACACCTGCGATAACTCTCCCTCTCAGGCTGACTCTGACGACACCTGCGATAACTCTCCCTCTCAGGCTGACTCTGACGACACCTGCGATAACTCTCCCTCTCAGGCTGACTCTGACGACACCTGCGATAACTCTCCCTCTCAGGCTGACTCTGACGACACCTGCGATAACTCTCCCTCTCAGGCTGACTGTGACGACACCTGCGATAACTCTCCCTCTCAGGCTGACTCTGACGACACCTGCGATAACTCTCCCTCTCAGGCTGACTCTGACGACACCTGCGATAACTCTCCCTCTCAGGCTGACTCTGACGACACCTGCGATAACTCTCCCTCTCAGGCTGTCAATCTTCCTGCTTAATGAAGCTTTTAAAGTACATATATACCTCAATATATATCTCCATATACATTTCCATATGATCTTGCATATACAACTCCATATATACCTCCATATAGGTAGTAGGTTGGTAGACATCAACCACCCAGGGAGGTACTACCGTCCTGTGGTAGTAGGTTGGTAGACATCAACCACCCAGGGAGGTACTACCGTCCTGTGGTAGTAGGTTGGTAGACATCAACCACCCAGGGAGGTACTACCGTCCTGTGGTAGTAGGTTGGTAGACATCAACCACCCAGGGAGGTACTACCGTCCTGTGGTAGTAGGTTGGTAGACAGCAACCACCCAGGGAGGTACTACCGTCCTGTGGTAGTAGGTTGGTAGACATCAACCACCCAGGGAGGTACTACCGTCCTGTGGTAGTAGGTTGGTAGACATCAACCACCCAGGGAGGTACTACCGTCCTGTGGTAGTAGGTTGGTAGACATCAACCACCCAGGGAGGTACTACCGTCCTGTGGTAGTAGGTTGGTAGACAGCAACCACCCAGGGAGGTACTACCGTCCTGTGGTAGTAGGTTGGTAGACATCAACCACCCAGGGAGGTACTACCGTCCTGTGGTAGTAGGTTGGTAGACATCAACCACCCAGGGAGGTACTACCGTCCTGTGGTAGTAGGTTGGTAGACAGCAACCACCCAGGGAGGTACTACCGTCCTGTGGTAGTAGGTTGGTAGACATCAACCACCCAGGGAGGTACTACCGTCCTGTGGTAGTAGGTTGGTAGACATCAACCACCCAGGGAGGTACTACCGTCCTGTGGTAGTAGGTTGGTAGACATCAACCACCCAGGGAGGTACTACCGTCCTGTGGTAGTAGGTTGGTAGACATCAACCACCCAGGGAGGTACTACCGTCCTGTGGTAGTAGGTTGGTAGACATCAACCACCCAGGGAGGTACTACCGTCCTGTGGTAGTAGGTTGGTAGACATCAACCACCCAGGGAGGTACTACCGTCCTGTGGTAGTAGGTTGGTAGACATCAACCACCCAGGGAGGTACTACCGTCCTGTGGTAGTAGGTTGGTAGACATCAACCACCCAGGGAGGTACTACCGTCCTGTGGTAGTAGGTTGGTAGACATCAACCACCCAGGGAGGTACTACCGTCCTGTGGTAGTAGGTTGGTAGACATCAACCACCCAGGGAGGTACTACCGTCCTGTGGTAGTAGGTTGGTAGACATCAACCACCCAGGGAGGTACTACCGTCCTGTGGTAGTAGGTTGGTAGACATCAACCACCCAGGGAGGTACTACCGTCCTGTGGTAGTAGGTTGGTAGACATCAACCACCCAGGGAGGTACTACCGTCCTGTGGTAGTAGGTTGGTAGACATCAACCACCCAGGGAGGTACTACCGTCCTGTGGTAGTAGGTTGGTAGACATCAACCACCCAGGGAGGTACTACCGTCCTGTGGTAGTAGGTTGGTAGACATCAACCACCCAGGGAGGTACTACCGTCCTGTGGTAGTAGGTTGGTAGACATCAACCACCCAGGGAGGTACTACCGTCCTGTGGTAGTAGGTTGGTAGACATCAACCACCCAGGGAGGTACTACCGTCCTGTGGTAGTAGGTTGGTAGACATCAACCACCCAGGGAGGTACTACCGTCCTGTGGTAGTAGGTTGGTAGACATCAACCACCCAGGGAGGTACTACCGTCCTGTGGTAGTAGGTTGGTAGACATCAACCACCCAGGGAGGTACTACCGTCCTGTGGTAGTAGGTTGGGGAGGTACTACCGTCCTGTGGTAGTAGGTTGGTAGACAGCAACCACCCAGGGAGGTCAACCACCCAGGGAGGTACTACCGTCCTGTGGTAGTAGGTTGGTAGACATCAACCACCCAGGGAGGTACTACCGTCCTGTGGTAGTAGGTTGGTAGACAGCAACCACCCAGGGAGGTACTACCGTCCTGTGGTAGTAGGTTGGTAGACAGCAACCACCCAGGGAGGTACTACCGTCCTGTGGTAGTAGGTTGGTAGACAGCAACCACCCAGGGAGGTACTACCGTCCTGTGGTAGTAGGTTGGTAGACAGCAACCACCCAGGGAGGTACTACCGTCCTGTGGTAGTAGGTTGGTAGACATCAACCACCCAGGGAGGTACTACCGTCCTGTGGTAGTAGGTTGGTAGACAGCAACCACCCAGGGAGGTACTACCGTCCTGTGGTAGTAGGTTGGTAGACAGCAACCACCCAGGGAGGTACTACCGTCCTGTGGTAGTAGGTTGGTAGACAGCAACCACCCAGGGAGGTACTACCGTCCTGTGGTAGTAGGTTGGTAGACAGCAACCACCCAGGGAGGTACTACCGTCCTGTGGTAGTAGGTTGGTAGACAGCAACCACCCAGGGAGGTACTACCGTCCTGTGGTAGTAGGTTGGTAGACAGCAACCACCCAGGGAGGTACTACCGTCCTGTGGTAGTAGGTTGGTAGACATCAACCACCCAGGGAGGTACTACCGTCCTGTGGTAGTAGGTTGGTAGACATCAACCACCCAGGGAGGTACTACCGTCCTGTGGTAGTAGGTTGGTAGACAGCAACCACCCAGGGAGGTACTACCGTCCTGTGGTAGTAGGTTGGTAGACATCAACCACCCAGGGAGGTACTACCGTCCTGTGGTAGTAGGTTGGTAGACATCAACCACCCAGGGAGGTACTACCGTCCTGTGGTAGTAGGTTGGTAGACATCAACCACCCAGGGAGGTACTACCGTCCTGTGGTAGTAGGTTGGTAGACAGCAACCACCCAGGGAGGTACTACCGTCCTGTGGTAGTAGGTTGGTAGACAGCAACCACCCAGGGAGGTACTACCGTCCTGTGGTAGTAGGTTGGTAGACAGCAACCACCCAGGGAGGTACTACCGTCCTGTGGTAGTAGGTTGGTAGACAGCAACCACCCAGGGAGGTACTACCGTCCTGTGGTAGTAGGTTGGTAGACAGCAACCACCCAGGGAGGTACTACCGTCCTGTGGTAGTAGGTTGGTAGACAGCAACCACCCAGGGAGGTACTACCGTCCTGTGGTAGTAGGTTGGTAGACAGCAACCACCCAGGGAGGTACTACCGTCCTGTGGTAGTAGGTTGGTAGACAGCAACCACCCAGGGAGGTACTACCGTCCTGTGGTAGTAGGTTGGTAGACATCAACCACCCAGGGAGGTACTACCGTCCTGTGGTAGTAGGTTGGTAGACAGCAACCACCCAGGGAGGTACTACCGTCCTGTGGTAGTAGGTTGGTAGACAGCAACCACCCAGGGAGGTACTACCGTCCTGTGGTAGTAGGTTGGTAGACAGCAACCACCCAGGGAGGTACTACCGTCCTGTGGTAGTAGGTTGGTAGACAGCAACCACCCAGGGAGGTACTACCGTCCTGTGGTAGTAGGTTGGTAGACAGCAACCACCCAGGGAGGTACTACCGTCCTGTGGTAGTAGGTTGGTAGACAGCAACCACCCAGGGAGGTACTACCGTCCTGTGGTAGTAGGTTGGTAGACAGCAACCACCCAGGGAGGTACTACCGTCCTGTGGTAGTAGGTTGGTAGACAGCAACCACCCAGGGAGGTACTACCGTCCTGTGGTAGTAGGTTGGTAGACAGCAACCACCCAGGGAGGTACTACCGTCCTGTGGTAGTAGGTTGGTAGACAGCAACCACCCAGGGAGGTACTACCGTCCTGTGGTAGTAGGTTGGTAGACAGCAACCACCCAGGGAGGTACTACCGTCCTGTGGTAGTAGGTTGGTAGACAGCAACCACCCAGGGAGGTACTACCGTCCTGTGGTAGTAGGTTGGTAGTGGTAGTAGGTTGGTAGACATCAACCACCCAGGGAGGTACTACCGTCCTGTGGTACAGCAACCACCCAGGGAGGTACTACCGTCCTGTGGTAGTAGGTTGGTAGACAGCAACCACCCAGGGAGGTACTACCGTCCTGTGGTAGTAGGTTGGTAGACAGCAACCACCCAGGGAGGTACTACCGTCCTGTGGTAGTAGGTTGGTAGACAGCAACCACCCAGGGAGGTACTACCGTCCTGTGGTAGTAGGTTGGTAGACAGCAACCACCCAGGGAGGTACTACCGTCCTGTGGTAGTAGGTTGGTAGACAGCAACCACCCAGGGAGGTACTACCGTCCTGTGGTAGTAGGTTGGTAGACAGCAACCACCCAGGGAGGTACTACCGTCCTGTGGTAGTAGGTTGGTAGACAGCAACCACCCAGGGAGGTACTACCGTCCTGTGGTAGTAGGTTGGTAGACAGCAACCACCCAGGGAGGTACTACCGTCCTGTGGTAGTAGGTTGGTAGACAGCAACCACCCAGGGAGGTACTACCGTCCTGTGGTAGTAGGTTGGTAGACAGCAACCACCCAGGGAGGTACTACCGTCCTGTGGTAGTAGGTTGGTAGACAGCAACCACCCAGGGAGGTACTACCGTCCTGTGGTAGTAGGTTGGTAGACAGCAACCACCCAGGGAGGTACTACCGTCCTGTGGTAGTAGGTTGGTAGACATCAACCACCCAGGGAGGTACTACCGTCCTGTGGTAGTAGGTTGGTAGACATCAACCACCCAGGGAGGTACTACCGTCCTGTGGTAGTAGGTTGGTAGACATCAACCACCCAGGGAGGTACTACCGTCCTGTGGTAGTAGGTTGGTAGACAGCAACCACCCAGGGAGGTACTACCGTCCTGTGGTAGTAGGTTGGTAGACAGCAACCACCCAGGGAGGTACTACCGTCCTGTGGTAGTAGGTTGGTAGACAGCAACCACCCAGGGAGGTACTACCGTCCTGTGGTAGTAGGTTGGTAGACAGCAACCACCCAGGGAGGTACTACCGTCCTGTGGTAGTAGGTTGGTAGACATCAACCACCCAGGGAGGTACTACCGTCCTGTGGTAGTAGGTTGGTAGACAGCAACCACCCAGGGAGGTACTACCGTCCTGTGGTAGTAGGTTGGTAGACAGCAACCACCCAGGGAGGTACTACCGTCCTGTGGTAGTAGGTTGGTAGACAGCAACCACCCAGGGAGGTACTACCGTCCTGTGGTAGTAGGTTGGTAGACAGCAACCACCCAGGGAGGTACTACCGTCCTGTGGTAGTAGGTTGGTAGACAGCAACCACCCAGGGAGGTACTACCGTCCTGTGGTAGTAGGTTGGTAGACAGCAACCACCCAGGGAGGTACTACCGTCCTGTGGTAGTAGGTTGGTAGACAGCAACCACCCAGGGAGGTACTACCGTCCTGTGGTAGTAGGTTGGTAGACAGCAACCACCCAGGGAGGTACTACCGTCCTGTGGTAGTAGGTTGGTAGACAGCAACCACCCAGGGAGGTACTACCGTCCTGTGGTAGTAGGTTGGTAGACATCAACCACCCAGGGAGGTACTACCGTCCTGTGGTAGTAGGTTGGTAGACATCAACCACCCAGGGAGGTACTACCGTCCTGTGGTAGTAGGTTGGTAGACATCAACCACCCAGGGAGGTACTACCGTCCTGTGGTAGTAGGTTGGTAGACATCAACCACCCAGGGAGGTACTACCGTCCTGTGGTAGTAGGTTGGTAGACAGCAACCACCCAGGGAGGTACTACCGTCCTGTGGTAGTAGGTTGGTAGACATCAACCACCCAGGGAGGTACTACCGTCCTGTGGTAGTAGGTTGGTAGACATCAACCACCCAGGGAGGTACTACCGTCCTGTGGTAGTAGGTTGGTAGACAGCAACCACCCAGGGAGGTACTACCGTCCTGTGGTAGTAGGTTGGTAGACATCAACCACCCAGGGAGGTACTACCGTCCTGTGGTAGTAGGTTGGTAGACATCAACCACCCAGGGAGGTACTACCGTCCTGTGGTAGTAGGTTGGTAGACAGCAACCACCCAGGGAGGTACTACCGTCCTGTGGTAGTAGGTTGGTAGACAGCAACCACCCAGGGAGGTACTACCGTCCTGTGGTAGTAGGTTGGTAGACAGCAACCACCCAGGGAGGTACTACCGTCCTGTGGTAGTAGGTTGGTAGACAGCAACCACCCAGGGAGGTACTACCGTCCTGTGGTAGTAGGTTGGTAGACAGCAACCACCCAGGGAGGTACTACCGTCCTGTGGTAGTAGGTTGGTAGACAGCAACCACCCAGGGAGGTACTACCGTCCTGTGGTAGTAGGTTGGTAGACAGCAACCACCCAGGGAGGTACTACCGTCCTGTGGTAGTAGGTTGGTAGACAGCAACCACCCAGGGAGGTACTACCGTCCTGTGGTAGTAGGTTGGTAGACAGCAACCACCCAGGGAGGTACTACCGTCCTGTGGTAGTAGGTTGGTAGACAGCAACCACCCAGGGAGGTACTACCGTCCTGTGGTAGTAGGTTGGTAGACAGCAACCACCCAGGGAGGTACTACCGTCCTGTGGTAGTAGGTTGGTAGACAGCAACCACCCAGGGAGGTACTACCGTCCTGTGGTAGTAGGTTGGTAGACATCAACCACCCAGGGAGGTACTACCGTCCTGTGGTAGTAGGTTGGTAGACAGCAACCACCCAGGGAGGTACTACCGTCCTGTGGTAGTAGGTTGGTAGACAGCAACCACCCAGGGAGGTACTACCGTCCTGTGGTAGTAGGTTGGTAGACAGCAACCACCCAGGGAGGTACTACCGTCCTGTGGTAGTAGGTTGGTAGACAGCAACCACCCAGGGAGGTACTACCGTCCTGTGGTAGTAGGTTGGTAGACAGCAACCACCCAGGGAGGTACTACCGTCCTGTGGTAGTAGGTTGGTAGACAGCAACCACCCAGGGAGGTACTACCGTCCTGTGGTAGTAGGTTGGTAGACAGCAACCACCCAGGGAGGTACTACCGTCCTGTGGTAGTAGGTTGGTAGACAGCAACCACCCAGGGAGGTACTACCGTCCTGTGGTAGTAGGTTGGTAGACAGCAACCACCCAGGGAGGTACTACCGTCCTGTGGTAGTAGGTTGGTAGACAGCAACCACCCAGGGAGGTACTACCGTCCTGTGGTAGTAGGTTGGTAGACAGCAACCACCCAGGGAGGTACTACCGTCCTGTGGTAGTAGGTTGGTAGACAGCAACCACCCAGGGAGGTACTACCGTCCTGTGGTAGTAGGTTGGTAGACAGCAACCACCCAGGGAGGTACTACCGTCCTGTGGTAGTAGGTTGGTAGACAGCAACCACCCAGGGAGGTACTACCGTCCTGTGGTAGTAGGTTGGTAGACAGCAACCACCCAGGGAGGTACTACCGTCCTGTGGTAGTAGGTTGGTAGACATCAACCACCCAGGGAGGTACTACCGTCCTGTGGTAGTAGGTTGGTAGACAGCAACCACCCAGGGAGGTACTACCGTCCTGTGGTAGTAGGTTGGTAGACATCAACCACCCAGGGAGGTACTACCGTCCTGTGGTAGTAGGTTGGTAGACAGCAACCACCCAGGGAGGTACTACCGTCCTGTGGTAGTAGGTTGGTAGACAGCAACCACCCAGGGAGGTACTACCGTCCTGTGGTAGTAGGTTGGTAGACAGCAACCACCCAGGGAGGTACTACCGTCCTGTGGTAGTAGGTTGGTAGACATCAACCACCCAGGGAGGTACTACCGTCCTGTGGTAGTAGGTTGGTAGACAGCAACCACCCAGGGAGGTACTACCGTCCTGTGGTAGTAGGTTGGTAGACAGCAACCACCCAGGGAGGTACTACCGTCCTGTGGTAGTAGGTTGGTAGACAGCAACCACCCAGGGAGGTACTACCGTCCTGTGGTAGTAGGTTGGTAGACAGCAACCACCCAGGGAGGTACTACCGTCCTGTGGTAGTAGGTTGGTAGACAGCAACCACCCAGGGAGGTACTACCGTCCTGTGGTAGTAGGTTGGTAGACAGCAACCACCCAGGGAGGTACTACCGTCCTGTGGTAGTAGGTTGGTAGACAGCAACCACCCAGGGAGGTACTACCGTCCTGTGGTAGTAGGTTGGTAGACAGCAACCACCCAGGGAGGTACTACCGTCCTGTGGTAGTAGGTTGGTAGACAGCAACCACCCAGGGAGGTACTACCGTCCTGTGGTAGTAGGTTGGTAGACAGCAACCACCCAGGGAGGTACTACCGTCCTGTGGTAGTAGGTTGGTAGACAGCAACCACCCAGGGAGGTACTACCGTCCTGTGGTAGTAGGTTGGTAGACAGCAACCACCCAGGGAGGTACTACCGTCCTGTGGTAGTAGGTTGGTAGACAGCAACCACCCAGGGAGGTACTACCGTCCTGTGGTAGTAGGTTGGTAGACAGCAACCACCCAGGGAGGTACTACCGTCCTGTGGTAGTAGGTTGGTAGACAGCAACCACCCAGGGAGGTACTACCGTCCTGTGGTAGTAGGTTGGTAGACAGCAACCACCCAGGGAGGTACTACCGTCCTGTGGTAGTAGGTTGGTAGACAGCAACCACCCAGGGAGGTACTACCGTCCTGTGGTAGTAGGTTGGTAGACAGCAACCACCCAGGGAGGTACTACCGTCCTGTGGTAGTAGGTTGGTAGACAGCAACCACCCAGGGAGGTACTACCGTCCTGTGGTAGTAGGTTGGTAGACAGCAACCACCCAGGGAGGTACTACCGTCCTGTGGTAGTAGGTTGGTAGACAGCAACCACCCAGGGAGGTACTACCGTCCTGTGGTAGTAGGTTGGTAGACAGCAACCACCCAGGGAGGTACTACCGTCCTGTGGTAGTAGGTTGGTAGACAGCAACCACCCAGGGAGGTACTACCGTCCTGTGGTAGTAGGTTGGTAGACAGCAACCACCCAGGGAGGTACTACCGTCCTGTGGTAGTAGGTTGGTAGACAGCAACCACCCAGGGAGGTACTACCGTCCTGTGGTAGTAGGTTGGTAGACAGCAACCACCCAGGGAGGTACTACCGTCCTGTGGTAGTAGGTTGGTAGACAGCAACCACCCAGGGAGGTACTACCGTCCTGTGGTAGTAGGTTGGTAGACAGCAACCACCCAGGGAGGTACTACCGTCCTGTGGTAGTAGGTTGGTAGACAGCAACCACCCAGGGAGGTACTACCGTCCTGTGGTAGTAGGTTGGTAGACAGCAACCACCCAGGGAGGTACTACCGTCCTGTGGTAGTAGGTTGGTAGACAGCAACCACCCAGGGAGGTACTACCGTCCTGTGGTAGTAGGTTGGTAGACAGCAACCACCCAGGGAGGTACTACCGTCCTGTGGTAGTAGGTTGGTAGACAGCAACCACCCAGGGAGGTACTACCGTCCTGTGGTAGTAGGTTGGTAGACAGCAACCACCCAGGGAGGTACTACCGTCCTGTGGTAGTAGGTTGGTAGACAGCAACCACCCAGGGAGGTACTACCGTCCTGTGGTAGTAGGTTGGTAGACAGCAACCACCCAGGGAGGTACTACCGTCCTGTGGTAGTAGGTTGGTAGACAGCAACCACCCAGGGAGGTACTACCGTCCTGTGGTAGTAGGTTGGTAGACAGCAACCACCCAGGGAGGTACTACCGTCCTGTGGTAGTAGGTTGGTAGACAGCAACCACCCAGGGAGGTACTACCGTCCTGTGGTAGTAGGTTGGTAGACAGCAACCACCCAGGGAGGTACTACCGTCCTGTGGTAGTAGGTTGGTAGACATCAACCACCCAGGGAGGTACTACCGTCCTGTGGTAGTAGGTTGGTAGACAGCAACCACCCAGGGAGGTACTACCGTCCTGTGGTAGTAGGTTGGTAGACAGCAACCACCCAGGGAGGTACTACCGTCCTGTGGTAGTAGGTTGGTAGACAGCAACCACCCAGGGAGGTACTACCGTCCTGTGGTAGTAGGTTGGTAGACAGCAACCACCCAGGGAGGTACTACCGTCCTGTGGTAGTAGGTTGGTAGACAGCAACCACCCAGGGAGGTACTACCGTCCTGTGGTAGTAGGTTGGTAGACAGCAACCACCCAGGGAGGTACTACCGTCCTGTGGTAGTAGGTTGGTAGACAGCAACCACCCAGGGAGGTACTACCGTCCTGTGGTAGTAGGTTGGTAGACAGCAACCACCCAGGGAGGTACTACCGTCCTGTGGTAGTAGGTTGGTAGACAGCAACCACCCAGGGAGGTACTACCGTCCTGTGGTAGTAGGTTGGTAGACAGCAACCACCCAGGGAGGTACTACCGTCCTGTGGTAGTAGGTTGGTAGACAGCAACCACCCAGGGAGGTACTACCGTCCTGTGGTAGTAGGTTGGTAGACAGCAACCACCCAGGGAGGTACTACCGTCCTGTGGTAGTAGGTTGGTAGACAGCAACCACCCAGGGAGGTACTACCGTCCTGTGGTAGTAGGTTGGTAGACAGCAACCACCCAGGGAGGTACTACCGTCCTGTGGTAGTAGGTTGGTAGACAGCAACCACCCAGGGAGGTACTACCGTCCTGTGGTAGTAGGTTGGTAGACAGCAACCACCCAGGGAGGTACTACCGTCCTGTGGTAGTAGGTTGGTAGACATCAACCACCCAGGGAGGTACTACCGTCCTGTGGTAGTAGGTTGGTAGACAGCAACCACCCAGGGAGGTACTACCGTCCTGTGGTAGTAGGTTGGTAGACAGCAACCACCCAGGGAGGTACTACCGTCCTGTGGTAGTAGGTTGGTAGACAGCAACCACCCAGGGAGGTACTACCGTCCTGTGGTAGTAGGTTGGTAGACAGCAACCACCCAGGGAGGTACTACCGTCCTGTGGTAGTAGGTTGGTAGACAGCAACCACCCAGGGAGGTACTACCGTCCTGTGGTAGTAGGTTGGTAGACAGCAACCACCCAGGGAGGTACTACCGTCCTGTGGTAGTAGGTTGGTAGACAGCAACCACCCAGGGAGGTACTACCGTCCTGTGGTAGTAGGTTGGTAGACAGCAACCACCCAGGGAGGTACTACCGTCCTGTGGTAGTAGGTTGGTAGACAGCAACCACCCAGGGAGGTACTACCGTCCTGTGGTAGTAGGTTGGTAGACAGCAACCACCCAGGGAGGTACTACCGTCCTGTGGTAGTAGGTTGGTAGACAGCAACCACCCAGGGAGGTACTACCGTCCTGTGGTAGTAGGTTGGTAGACAGCAACCACCCAGGGAGGTACTACCGTCCTGTGGTAGTAGGTTGGTAGACAGCAACCACCCAGGGAGGTACTACCGTCCTGTGGTAGTAGGTTGGTAGACAGCAACCACCCAGGGAGGTACTACCGTCCTGTGGTAGTAGGTTGGTAGACAGCAACCACCCAGGGAGGTACTACCGTCCTGTGGTAGTAGGTTGGTAGACAGCAACCACCCAGGGAGGTACTACCGTCCTGTGGTAGTAGGTTGGTAGACAGCAACCACCCAGGGAGGTACTACCGTCCTGTGGTAGTAGGTTGGTAGACATCAACCACCCAGGGAGGTACTACCGTCCTGTGGTAGTAGGTTGGTAGACATCAACCACCCAGGGAGGTACTACCGTCCTGTGGTAGTAGGTTGGTAGACATCAACCACCCAGGGAGGTACTACCGTCCTGTGGTAGTAGGTTGGTAGACATCAACCACCCAGGGAGGTACTACCGTCCTGTGGTAGTAGGTTGGTAGACAGCAACCACCCAGGGAGGTACTACCGTCCTGTGGTAGTAGGTTGGTAGACAGCAACCACCCAGGGAGGTACTACCGTCCTGTGGTAGTAGGTTGGTAGACATCAACCACCCAGGGAGGTACTACCGTCCTGTGGTAGTAGGTTGGTAGACAGGGAGGTACAACCACCCAGGGAGGTACTACCGTCCTGTGGTAGTAGGTTGGTAGACAGCAACCACCCAGGGAGGTACTACCGTCCTGTGGTAGTAGGTTGGTAGACAGCAACCACCCAGGGAGGTACTACCGTCCTGTGGTAGTAGGTTGGTAGACAGCAACCACCCAGGGAGGTACTACCGTCCTGTGGTAGTAGGTTGGTAGACAGCAACCACCCAGGGAGGTACTACCGTCCTGTGGTAGTAGGTTGGTAGACAGCAACCACCCAGGGAGGTACTACCGTCCTGTGGTAGTAGGTTGGTAGACAGCAACCACCCAGGGAGGTACTACCGTCCTGTGGTAGTAGGTTGGTAGACAGCAACCACCCAGGGAGGTACTACCGTCCTGTGGTAGTAGGTTGGTAGACAGCAACCACCCAGGGAGGTACTACCGTCCTGTGGTAGTAGGTTGGTAGACAGCAACCACCCAGGGAGGTACTACCGTCCTGTGGTAGTAGGTTGGTAGACAGCAACCACACAGGGAAATACTACCGTCCTGTGGTAGGAGGATGGTAGACAGCATCCTCACAGGGAGGTACTACTGTCATGTGGTAGTAGGTTGGTAGACAGCAACCACCCAGGGAGTACTATCGAACAGTGGTAGTAGGTTGGTGGACAGTAACCACACAGAGAGTACTACCGTCCTGTGGTAGCAGGTTGGTAGACAGCAACCACCCAGGGAGGTACTACCGTCCTTTGGTAGTAGGTTGGTAGACAGCAACCACCCAGGGAGGTACTACCGTCCTGTGGTAGTAGGTTGGTAGACAGCAACCACCCAGGGAGGTACTACCGTCCTGTGGTAGTAGGTTGGTAGACAGCAACCACCCAGGGAGGTACTACCGTCCTGTGGTAGTAGGTTGGTAGACAGCAACCACCCAGGGAGGTACTACCGTCCTGTGGTAGTAGGTTGGTAGACAGCAACCACCCAGGGAGGTACTACCGTCCTGTGGTAGTAGGTTGGTAGACAGCAACCACCCAGGGAGGTACTACCGTCCTGTGGTAGTAGGTTGGTAGACAGCAACCACCCAGGGAGGTACTACCGTCCTGTGGTAGTAGGTTGGTAGACAGCAACCACCCAGGGAGGTACTACCGTCCTGTGGTAGTAGGTTGGTAGACATCAACCACCCAGGGAGGTACTACCGTCCTGTGGTAGTAGGTTGGTAGACATCAACCACCCAGGGAGGTACTACCGTCCTGTGGTAGTAGGTTGGTAGACAGCAACCACCCAGGGAGGTACTACCGTCCTGTGGTAGTAGGTTGGTAGACAGCAACCACCCAGGGAGGTACTACCGTCCTGTGGTAGTAGGTTGGTAGACAGCAACCACCCAGGGAGGTACTACCGTCCTGTGGTAGTAGGTTGGTAGACAGCAACCACCCAGGGAGGTACTACCGTCCTGTGGTAGTAGGTTGGTAGACAGCAACCACCCAGGGAGGTACTACCGTCCTGTGGTAGTAGGTTGGTAGACAGCAACCACCCAGGGAGGTACTACCGTCCTGTGGTAGTAGGTTGGTAGACAGCAACCACCCAGGGAGGTACTACCGTCCTGTGGTAGTAGGTTGGTAGACAGCAACCACCCAGGGAGCAACCACCCAGGGAGGTACTACCGTCCTGTGGTAGTAGGTTGGTAGACATCAACCACCCAGGGAGGTACTACCGTCCTGTGGTAGTAGGTTGGTAGACAGCAACCACCCAGGGAGGTACTACCGTCCTGTGGTAGTAGGTTGGTAGACAGCAACCACCCAGGGAGGTACTACCGTCCTGTGGTAGTAGGTTGGTAGACAGCAACCACCCAGGGAGGTACTACCGTCCTGTGGTAGTAGGTTGGTAGACAGCAACCACCCAGGGAGGTACTACCGTCCTGTGGTAGTAGGTTGGTAGACATCAACCACCCAGGGAGGTACTACCGTCCTGTGGTAGTAGGTTGGTAGACATCAACCACCCAGGGAGGTACTACCGTCCTGTGGTAGTAGGTTGGTAGACATCAACCACCCAGGGAGGTACTACCGTCCTGTGGTAGTAGGTTGGTAGACATCAACCACCCAGGGAGGTACTACCGTCCTGTGGTAGTAGGTTGGTAGACAGCAACCACCCAGGGAGGTACTACCGTCCTGTGGTAGTAGGTTGGTAGACATCAACCACCCAGGGAGGTACTACCGTCCTGTGGTAGTAGGTTGGTAGACATCAACCACCCAGGGAGGTACTACCGTCCTGTGGTAGTAGGTTGGTAGACATCAACCACCCAGGGAGGTACTACCGTCCTGTGGTAGTAGGTTGGTAGACATCAACCACCCAGGGAGGTACTACCGTCCTGTGGTAGTAGGTTGGTAGACATCAACCACCCAGGGAGGTACTACCGTCCTGTGGTAGTAGGTTGGTAGACAGCAACCACCCAGGGAGGTACTACCGTCCTGTGGTAGTAGGTTGGTAGACAGCAACCACCCAGGGAGGTACTACCGTCCTGTGGTAGTAGGTTGGTAGACAGCAACCACCCAGGGAGGTACTACCGTCCTGTGGTAGTAGGTTGGTAGACATCAACCACCCAGGGAGGTACTACCGTCCTGTGGTAGTAGGTTGGTAGACATCAACCACCCAGGGAGGTACTACCGTCCTGTGGTAGTAGGTTGGTAGACAGCAACCACCCAGGGAGGTACTACCGTCCTGTGGTAGTAGGTTGGTAGACAGCAACCACCCAGGGAGGTACTACCGTCCTGTGGTAGTAGGTTGGTAGACAGCAACCACCCAGGGAGGTACTACCGTCCTGTGGTAGTAGGTTGGTAGACATCAACCACCCAGGGAGGTACTACCGTCCTGTGGTAGTAGGTTGGTAGACATCAACCACCCAGGGAGGTACTACCGTCCTGTGGTAGTAGGTTGGTAGACAGCAACCACCCAGGGAGGTACTACCGTCCTGTGGTAGTAGGTTGGTAGACAGCAACCACCCAGGGAGGTACTACCGTCCTGTGGTAGTAGGTTGGTAGACATCAACCACCCAGGGAGGTACTACCGTCCTGTGGTAGTAGGTTGGTAGACATCAACCACCCAGGGAGGTACTACCGTCCTGTGGTAGTAGGTTGGTAGACAGCAACCACCCAGGGAGGTACTACCGTCCTGTGGTAGTAGGTTGGTAGACAGCAACCACCCAGGGAGGTACTACCGTCCTGTGGTAGTAGGTTGGTAGACATCAACCACCCAGGGAGGTACTACCGTCCTGTGGTAGTAGGTTGGTAGACATCAACCACCCAGGGAGGTACTACCGTCCTGTGGTAGTAGGTTGGTAGACAGCAACCACCCAGGGAGGTACTACCGTCCTGTGGTAGTAGGTTGGTAGACAGCAACCACCCAGGGAGGTACTACCGTCCTGTGGTAGTAGGTTGGTAGACAGCAACCACCCAGGGAGGTACTACCGTCCTGTGGTAGTAGGTTGGTAGACAGCAACCACCCAGGGAGGTACTACCGTCCTGTGGTAGTAGGTTGGTAGACAGCAACCACCCAGGGAGGTACTACCGTCCTGTGGTAGTAGGTTGGTAGACAGCAACCACCCAGGGAGGTACTACCGTCCTGTGGTAGTAGGTTGGTAGACAGCAACCACCCAGGGAGGTACTACCGTCCTGTGGTAGTAGGTTGGTAGACA
This sequence comes from Cherax quadricarinatus, assembly GCF_038502225.1. Classification (NCBI taxonomy): domain Eukaryota; kingdom Metazoa; phylum Arthropoda; class Malacostraca; order Decapoda; family Parastacidae; genus Cherax; species Cherax quadricarinatus. The sequence goes on along the minus strand of NW_027195659.1, from coordinate 124,400 downwards.
GCAACCACCCAGGGAGGTACTACCGTCCTGTGGTAGTAGGTTGGTAGACAGCAACCACCCAGGGAGGTACTACCGTCCTGTGGTAGTAGGTTGGTAGACATCAACCACCCAGGGAGGTACTACCGTCCTGTGGTAGTAGGTTGGTAGACATCAACCACCCAGGGAGGTACTACCGTCCTGTGGTAGTAGGTTGGTAGACAGCAACCACCCAGGGAGGTACTACCGTCCTGTGGTAGTAGGTTGGTAGACAGCAACCACCCAGGGAGGTACTACCGTCCTGTGGTAGTAGGTTGGTAGACAGCAACCACCCAGGGAGGTACTACCGTCCTGTGGTAGTAGGTTGGTAGACAGCAACCACCCAGGGAGGTACTACCGTCCTGTGGTAGTAGGTTGGTAGACATCAACCACCCAGGGAGGTACTACCGTCCTGTGGTAGTAGGTTGGTAGACAGCAACCACCCAGGGAGGTACTACCGTCCTGTGGTAGTAGGTTGGTAGACATCAACCACCCAGGGAGGTACTACCGTCCTGTGGTAGTAGGTTGGTAGACAGCAACCACCCAGGGAGGTACTACCGTCCTGTGGTAGTAGGTTGGTAGACATCAACCACCCAGGGAGGTACTACCGTCCTGTGGTAGTAGGTTGGTAGACATCAACCACCCAGGGAGGTACTACCGTCCTGTGGTAGTAGGTTGGTAGACAGCAACCACCCAGGGAGGTACTACCGTCCTGTGGTAGTAGGTTGGTAGACATCAACCACCCAGGGAGGTACTACCGTCCTGTGGTAGTAGGTTGGTAGACATCAACCACCCAGGGAGGTACTACCGTCCTGTGGTAGTAGGTTGGTAGACATCAACCACCCAGGGAGGTACTACCGTCCTGTGGTAGTAGGTTGGTAGACATCAACCACCCAGGGAGGTACTACCGTCCTGTGGTAGTAGGTTGGTAGACATCAACCACCCAGGTGGAAGTACTACCGTCCTGTGGTAGTAGGTTGGTAGACATCAACCACCCAGGGAGGTACTACCGTCCTGTGGTAGTAGGTTGGTAGACATCAACCACCCAGGGAGGTACTACCGTCCTGTGGTAGTAGGTTGGTAGACATCAACCACCCAGGGAGGTACTACCGTCCTGTGGTAGTAGGTTGGTAGACATCAACCACCCAGGGAGGTACTACCGTCCTGTGGTAGTAGGTTGGTAGACATCAACCACCCAGGGAGGTACTACCGTCCTGTGGTAGTAGGTTGGTAGACATCAACCACCCAGGGAGGTACTACCGTCCTGTGGTAGTAGGTTGGTAGACATCAACCACCCAGGGAGGTACTACCGTCCTGTGGTAGTAGGTTGGTAGACAGGGAGGTACTACCGTCCTGTGGTAGTAGGTTGGTAGACATCAACCACCCAGGGAGGTACTACCGTCCTGTGGTAGTAGGTTGGTAGACAGCAACCACCCAGGGAGGTACTACCGTCCTGTGGTAGTAGGTTGGTAGACATCAACCACCCAGGGAGGTACTACCGTCCTGTGGTAGTAGGTTGGTAGACAACAACCACCCAGGGAGGTACTACCGTCCTGTGGTAGTAGGTTGGTAGACAACAACCACCCAGGGAGGTACTACCGTCCTGTGGTAGTAGGTTGGTAGACAACAACCACCCAGGGAGGTACTACCGTCCTGTGGTAGTAGGTTGGTAGACATCAACCACCCAGGGAGGTACTACCGTCCTGTGGTAGTAGGTTGGTAGACAGCAACCACCCAGGGAGGTACTACCGTCCTGTGGTAGTAGGTTGGTAGACAACAACCACCCAGGGAGGTACTACCGTCCTGTGGTAGTAGGTTGGTAGACATCAACCACCCAGGGAGGTACTACCGTCCTGTGGTAGTAGGTTGGTAGACAACAACCACCCAGGGAGGTACTACCGTCCTGTGGTAGTAGGTTGGTAGACATCAACCACCCAGGGAGGTACTACCGTCCTGTGGTAGTAGGTTGGTAGACAACAACCACCCAGGGAGGTACTACCGTCCTGTGGTAGTAGGTTGGTAGACAACAACCACCCAGGGAGGTACTACCGTCCTGTGGTAGTAGGTTGGTAGACATCAACCACCCAGGGAGGTACTACCGTCCTGTGGTAGTAGGTTGGTAGACAACAACCACCCAGGGAGGTACTACCGTCCTGTGGTAGTAGGTTGGTAGACATCAACCACCCAGGGAGGTACTACCGTCCTGTGGTAGTAGGTTGGTAGACAACAACCACCCAGGGAGGTACTACCGTCCTGTGGTAGTAGGTTGGTAGACATCAACCACCCAGGGAGGTACTACCGTCCTGTGGTAGTAGGTTGGTAGACAACAACCACCCAGGGAGGTACTACCGTCCTGTGGTAGTAGGTTGGTAGACATCAACCACCCAGGGAGGTACTACCGTCCTGTGGTAGTAGGTTGGTAGACAACAACCACCCAGGGAGGTACTACCGTCCTGTGGTAGTAGGTTGGTAGACAACAACCACCCAGGGAGGTACTACCGTCCTGTGGTAGTAGGTTGGTAGACAGCAACCACCCAGGGAGGTACTACCGTCCTGTGGTAGTAGGTTGGTAGACAACAACCACCCAGGGAGGTACTACCGTCCTGTGGTAGTAGGTTGGTAGACATCAACCACCCAGGGAGGTACTACCGTCCTGTGGTAGTAGGTTGGTAGACATCAACCACCCAGGGAGGTACTACCGTCCTGTGGTAGTAGGTTGGTAGACAGCAACCACCCAGGGAGGTACTACCGTCCTGTGGTAGTAGGTTGGTAGACATCAACCACCCAGGGAGGTACTACCGTCCTGTGGTAGTAGGTTGGTAGACATCAACCACCCAGGGAGGTACTACCGTCCTGTGGTAGTAGGTTGGTAGACATCAACCACCCAGGGAGGTACTACCGTCCTGTGGTAGTAGGTTGGTAGACATCAACCACCCAGGGAGGTACTACCGTCCTGTGGTAGTAGGTTGGTAGACATCAACCACCCAGGGAGGTACTACCGTCCTGTGGTAGTAGGTTGGTAGACAGCAACCACCCAGGGAGGTACTACCGTCCTGTGGTAGTAGGTTGGTAGACATACACCGTCCTGTGGTAGTAGGTTGGTAGACCACCCACCCAGGGAGGTACTACCGTCCTGTGGTAGTAGGTTGGTAGACAGCAACCACCCAGGGAGGTACTACCGTCCTGTGGTAGTAGGTTGGTAGACATCAACCACCCAGGGAGGTACTACCGTCCTGTGGTAGTAGGTTGGTAGACAGCAACCACCCAGGGAGGTACTACCGTCCTACCAAGTGAGTGTAAAAGGAAAATCTGTATTTCTTTTCATGATGGTAGGATTGCTGGTGTCTTTTTTCTGTCTCATAAATATGCAAGATTTCTTGCTACTTCTACTTACACTTGGGTCACACTACACATGGGTCACACTACACATGGGTCACACTACACATGGGTCACACTACACATGGGTCACACTACACATGGGTCACACTACACATGGGTCACACTACACATGGGTCACACTACACATGGGTCACACTACACTTGGGTCACACTACACATGGGTCACACTACACATGGGTCACACTACACATGGGTCACACTACACATACACACTACACATGTCACACTACATATGGGTCACACTACACATGGGTCACACTAATGTATACACACTCATCTGAGTTTTCTTTGATTTTATCTTATTCTTATTGCTTTTCCTCTCATATCCATGAGGAAGTGGGATAAGAATCTCTCCTCCGTAAGCTATGCCTGTTGTAAAAGTCAACTAAAATGCCGGGAACAATGGGCTAGTAACCCCTTTTCCCTATAACTTACTAAAAATAAAAAGAAAAATATTGTGATTTTTTTATAGAATGTCATTTTTTGGGACCTGACGATCTGTTGGAGTGTGAGCAGCGTAATATTTAGTGTTGGAGTGTGAGCAGCGTAATATTTAGTGTTGGAGTGTGAGCAGCGTAATATTTAGTGTTGGAGTGTGAGCAGCGTAATATTTAGTGTTGGAGTGTGAGCAGCGTAATATTTAGTGTTGGAGTGTGAGCAGCGTAATATTTAGTGTTGGAGTGTGAGCAGCGTAATATTTAGTGTTGGAGTGTGAGCAGCGTAATATTTAGTGTTGGAGTGTGAGCAGCGTAATATTTAGTGTTGGAGTGTGAGCAGCGTAATATTTAGTGTTGGAGTGTGAGCAGCGTAATATTTAGTGTTGGAGTGTGAGCAGCGTAATATTTAGTGTTGGAGTGTGAGCAGCGTAATATTTAGTGTTGGAGTGTGAGCAGCGTAATATTTAGTGTTGGAGTGTGAGCAGCGTAATATTTAGTGTTGGAGTGTGAGCAGCGTAATATTTAGTGTTGGAGTGTGAGCAGCGTAATATTTAGTGTTGGAGTGTGAGCAGCGTAATATTTAGTGTTGGAGTGTGAGCAGCGTAATATTTAGTGAAGGTATCCAGGGAGATATTTAGTGTTGGAGTGTGAGCAGCGTGTGTTGGCGTGTGAGCAGCGTAATATTTAGTGTTGGAGTGTGAGCAGCGTAATATTTAGTGTTGGAGTGTGAGCAGCGTAATATTTAGTGTTGGAGTGTGAGCAGCAATATTTAGGTTGGAGTGTGAGCACCCAGGGAAACCGGTTATTATAGATTTAGCCGGACTTGTGTCCTGGAAATGGGTAGTATAATGCCTGCACTTTGAAGGAGGAATCTGGGATATTGACAGTTTGGAGGAATTTCTGAACTGTCATATCTGAGCGTCTCTATAAAGACAGTGATTATGTATGAGTGAGGTGAAAGTGTTGAATGATAATGAAAGTATTTTCTTTTTGCTGATTTTCTTTCTTTTTGGGTCACCCTGCCTCGGTGGGAGACGGCCGACTTGTTTATAAAAAAAAATATGTACCTCCATATACACCTCCATATATACCTTCATATATATCTCCAAATACACTTCATATACATTTCCATACAAACCTCCATATTCACTTCCATATACACCTCCATATATACCTCATATATTTCCATATACACCTCCATAAACACCTTCATATATATATCTCCAAATACACTTCCATATATACTTCTATATATATTTTCATATTCACTTCCATACAAACCTCCATATACACTTCGATATTTACCTCCATATACATTTCCATATATACCTCTATATACATTTCCATATATACATCCATATATACCCCCATGTATACCTCCGTATGCACTTCCATATAACCCTCCATATACACCTCCATATATACCTCCTTGTACACCTCTGTATACACTTCCACATATATATCCATATGTACCTCCATATATACCCATATACACTTCCATATATATATATATATATATATATATATATAGATCTATATATATATATATATATATATATATATATATATATATCTATATATATATATATATATATATACCTCCATATACTCTTCCACATATACCTCCATATACAATTCCATATATCCCTCCCTCCATATACGTATCCATATATACCTTCATATACACTTGTATATATACCTCAATATACTCTTCCATATATACCTCCATTTACACTTCTGTATATATCTCCACATACACTTCCATATATCTCTCTCTCCATTTACATTTCCCTATATACCATCATGTACAATTCCACATATACCTCCATATACTCTTCCATATATACCTCCATATATACTTCTGTATATACCTCCATATACAATTCCATATATCCCTCCCTCCATATACGTATCCATATATATCTCCATATACACTTGCATATGTACTTCCATATATACGTCAATATAGCTGTCATGTAAGTGTGAGGCAGCGTTGATGAATCACTACTCACTCAGAACCTCTATAGTTCACCAGTAAAGTTAGACTTAACGATATTTATCTGATACTAATCTAACCTTATTTTATATATTAATATATTGAAAATTTATTGATATATAGGTTAAATTATTTAAATAATTATAGTTTAATATAGTTATTAATGATCAATGTTCTTAACACCATTCTGAGTCCAGACTTTCACCTCCCAAGAACAATGTTTACTGCCGGGTCAAGTTCCTTCAAGGAGGGTTCTTGATCCCAGGAAGTGGATCTTGGTATTTAATGGATGCCAACATCATAGAATTGTTTTCAGTAACCTTGGTGAATTTTTACAATGCGTGAAACGTGACTTAGTAACGCTCTATAAAGAGCTAAGTTAAACTTGGCAAAGATCTATAGCGAGAAAAGGAAGCTTTTTACAAAATCATTCTCTAGACAGAGCGAAACATCGTTTGTTAAACCTCTACACAGAGCGAAACATCGTTTGTTAAACCTCTACACAGACGAAACATCGTTTGTTAAACCTGTACACCGAACGAAACATCGTTTGTTAAACCTCTACACAGACGAAACATCGTATGTTAAACCTCTACACAGACCGAAACATCGTTTGTTAAACCTCTACGCAGAGCGAAACGTGACTTGATAAAGCTAGAATCGGAGAGAAAAGTGTCGATGAAGGTAATCATAGAGGAACAGTACTTATGGAAGCTCTACACTTAAACATTATTTGATAAACTTCTTCAAAGAGCGAACATAGAACTCATAAAGCTCTACATAGAGCTAAACATAACTTGGTCTCTACTATGAATAAAATATAACTTGTTGAAGCTCAAATAATGCGAAACGTGGCAAGACAAGGCTCTATCCTGATATAAAATGAATAAGATGGTTGTAATACTTGTGAAGGTGAACGATGAATAAGATGGCTGTAATACTTGTGAAGGTGAACGATGAATAAGATGGCTGTAATACTTGTGAAGGTGAACGATGAATAAGATGGCTGTAATACTTGTGAAGGTGAACGATGAATAAGATGGTTGTAATACTTGTGAAGGTGAACGATGAATAAGATGGCTGTAATACTTGTGAAGGTGAACGATGAATAAGATGGCTGTAATACTTGTGAAGGTGAACGATGAATAAGATGGCTGTAATACTTGTGAAGGTGAACGATGAATAAGATGGCTGTAATACTTGTGAAGGTGAACGATGAATAAGATGGCTGTAATACTTGTGAAGGTGAACGATGAATAAGATGGCTGTAATACTTGTGAAGGTGAACGATGAATAAGATGGCTGTAATACTTGTGAAGGTGAACGATGAATAAGATGGCTGTAATACTTGTGAAGGTGAACGATGAATAAGATGGCTGTAATACTTGTGAAGGTGAACGATGAATAAGATGGCAGTAATACTTGTGAAGGTGAACGATGAATAAGATGGCTGTAATACTTGTGAAGGTGAACGATGAATAAGATGGCTGTAATACTTGTGAAGGTGAACGATGAATAAGATGGCTGTAATACTTGTGAAGGTGAACGATGAATAAGATGGCTGTAATACTTGTGAAGGTGAACGATGAATAAGATGGTTGTAATACTTGTGAAGGTGAACGATGAATAAGATGGCAGTAATACTTGTGAAGGTGAACGATGAATAAGATGGTTGTAATACTTGTGAAGGTGAACGATGAATAAGATGGCTGTAATACTTGTGAAGGTGAACGATGAATAAGATGGCTGTAATACTTGTGAAGGTGAACGATGAATAAGATGGCTGTAATACTTGTGAAGGTGAACGATGAATAAGATGGTTGTAATACTTGTGAAGGTGAACGATGAATAAGATGGCTGTAATACTTGTGAAGGTGAACGATGAATAAGATGGTTGTAATACTTGTGAAGGTGAACGATGAATAAGATGGCTGTAATACTTGTGAAGGTGAACGATGAATAAGATGGCTGTAATACTTGTGAAGGTGAACGATGAATAAGATGGCTGTAATACTTGTGAAGGTGAACGATGAATAAGATGGTTGTAATACTTGTGAAGGTGAACGATGAATAAGATGGTTGTAATACTTGTGAAGGTGAACGATGAATAAGATGGCTGTAATACTTGTGAAGGTGAACGATGAATAAGATGGCTGTAATACTTGTGAAGGTGAACGATGAATAAGATGGCTGTAATACTTGTGAAGGTGAACGATGAATATAATACTTGTGAAGGTGAACGATGAATAAGATGGTGTAATACTTGTGAAGGTGAACGATGAATAAGATGGCTGTAATACTTGTGAAGGTGAACGATGAATAAGATGGCAGTAATACTTGTGAAGGTGAACGTTGAATAAGATGGTTGTAATACTTGTGAAGGTGAACGATGAATAAGATGGTTGTAATACTTGTGAAGGTGAACGATGAATAAGATGGCTGTAATACTTGTGAAGGTGAACGATGAATAAGATGGCTGTAATACTTGTGAAGGTGAACGATGAATAAGATGGCTGTAATACTTGTGAAGGTGAACGATGAATAAGATGGTTGTAATACTTGTGAAGGTGAACGATGAATAAGATGGCTGTAATACTTGTGAAGGTGAACGATGAATAAGATGGTTGTAATACTTGTGAAGGTGAACGATGAATAAGATGGCTGTAATACTTGTGAAGGTGAACGATGAATAAGATGGCTGTAATACTTGTGAAGGTGAACGATGAATAAGATGGTTGTAATACTTGTGAAGGTGAACGATGAATAAGATGGCTGTAATACTTGTGAAGGTGAACGATGAATAAGATGGTTGTAATACTTGTGAAGGTGAACGATGAATAAGATGGTTGTAATACTTGTGAAGGTGAACGATGAATAGGATGGCTGTAATACTTGTGAAGGTGAACGATGAATAAGATGGTTGTAATACTTGTGAAGGTGAACGATGAATAAGATGGCTGTAATACTTGTGAAGGTGAACGATGAATAAGATGGCTGTAATACTTGTGAAGGTGAACGATGAATAAGATGGCTGTAATACTTGTGAAGGTGAACGTTGAATAAGATGGTTGTAATACTTGTGAAGGTGAACGATGAATAAGATGGTTGTAATACTTGTGAAGGTGAACGATGAATAAGATGGCTGTAATACTTGTGAAGGTGAACGATGAATAACCAGAGATGAAAGATGAATAACACGTGACGATATAAATTGAGGAGCACAGTGAAAGTGTAAGATGAATTCATATTGAACTTTCGGTAAGTGAAAGTTTAAGATGAAATACATCTTATACAGTAGGTGAAAGTTTAAGATGAAATACATCTTATACAGTAGGTGAAAGTTTAAGATGAAATACATCTTATACAGTAGGTGAAAGTTTAAGATGAAATACATCTTATACAGTAGGTGAAAGTTTAAGATGAAATACATCTTATACAGTAGGTGAAAGTTTAAGATGAAATACATCTTATACAGTAGGTGAAAGTTTAAGATGAAATTCATCTTATACAGTAGGTGAAAGTTTAAGATGAAATACATCTTATACAGTAGGTGAAAGTTTAAGATGAAATACATCTTATACAGTAGGTGAAAGTTTAAGATGAAATTCATCTTATACAGTAGGTGAAAGTTTAAGATAAAATACATCTTATACAGTAGGTGAAAGTTTAAGATGAAATTCATCTTATACAGTAGGTGAAAGTTTAAGATAAAATACATCTTATACAGTAGGTGAAAGTTTAAGATAAAATTCATCTTATACAGTAGGTGAAAGTTTAAGATGAAATTCATCTTATACAGTAGGTGAAATTTTAAAATGAAGAACAGTTTTATGGTGAAGTTCAAGTAATTGTTTGAGTTCAAATAGCCCAGGAAGACTCCAGTGAACATTCCTCACGTGACGTTGTATCGAGACTGTAGTGAAATCTCCAGCAATGATTTTCTTCTTTAAGAAATTCTATCTATTTTTATTTCAGCAATACAGTAAATCACTAAATAAAGAAATAAATAACACTACTTGTTAATGGTGACATCAATTTCGTACATAAAAAAACAAAAAAGGAATGACTGATGGAGATAAGTTGGATCTGATCCTCCTGAAGACATCAGCGTCCAGCTTCACTATCATCCTGAAGACATCAGCGTCCAGCTTCACTATCATCCTGAAGACATCAGCGTCCAGCTTCACTATCATCCTGAAGACATCAGCGTCCAGCTTCACTATCATCCTGAAGACATCAGCGTCCAGCTTCACTATCATCCTGAAGACATCAGCGTCCAGCTTCACTATCATCCTGAAGACATCAGCGTCCAGCTTCACTATCATCCTGAAGACATCAGCGTCCAGCTTCACTATCATCCTGAAGACATCAGCGTCCAGCTTCACTATCATCCTAAGACTCTTCCTGGATAATAAACATTTTCAAACATATTTATACCTCCATGTCTGTGGTGGCCAGATGTCTGTGGTGGCCAGATTAGTCTGTGCCAACAGTAAACTTCTCAGGCACTACACAGGTATGTCTGTGGTGGCCAGAAGATTAGTCTGTGCCAACAGTAAACTTCTCAGGCACTACACAGGTATGTCTGTGGTGGCCAGAAGATTAGTCTGTGCCAACAGTAAACTTCTCAGGCACTACACAGGTATGTCTGTGGTGACCAGAAGATTAGTCTGTGCCAACAGTAAACTTCTCAGGCACTACACAGGTATGTCTGTGGTGGCCAGAAGATTAGTCTGTGCCAACAGTAAACTTCTCAGGCACTACACAGGTATGTCTGTGGTGACCAGAAGATTAGTCTGTGCCAACAGTAAACTTCTCAGGCACTACACAGGTATGTCTGTGGTGGCCAGAAGATTAGTCTGTGCCAACAGTAAACTTCTCAGGCACTACACAGGTATGTCTGTGGTGACCAGAAGATTAGTCTGTGCCAACAGTAAACTTCTCAGGCACTACACAGGTATGTCTGTGGTGGCCAGAAGATTAGTCTGTGCCAACAGTAAACTTCTCAGGCACTACACAGGTATGTCTGTGGTGACCAGAAGATTAGTCTGTGCCAACAGTAAACTTCTCAGGCACTACACAGGTATGTCTGTGGTGACCAGAAGATTAGTCTGTGCCAACAGTAAACTTCTCAGGCACTACACAGGTATGTCTGTGGTGACCAGAAGATTAGTCTGTGCCAACAGTAAACTTCTCAGGCACTACACAGGTATGTCTGTGGTGGCCAGAAGATTAGTCTGTGCCAACAGTAAACTTCTCAGGCACTACACAGGTATGTCTGTGGTGGCCAGAAGATTAGTCTGTGCCAACAGTAAACTTCTCAGGCACTACACAGGTATGTCTGTGGTGGCCAGAAGATTAGTCTGCGCCAACAGTAAACTTCTCAGGCACTACACAGGTATGTCTGTGGTGGCCAGAAGATTAGTCTGTGCCAACAGTAAACTTCTCAGGCACTACACAGGTATGTCTGTGGTGGCCAGAAGATTAGTCTGTGCCAACAGTAAACTTCTCAGGCACTACACAGGTATGTCTGTGGTGGCCAGAAGATTAGTCTGCGCCAACAGTAAACTTCTCAGGCACTACACAGGTATGTCTGTGGTGGCCAGAAGATTAGTCTGTGCCAACAGTAAACTTCTCAGGCACTACACAGGTATGTCTGTGGTGACCAGAAGATTAGTCTGCGCCAACAGTAAACTTCTCAGGCACTACACAGGTATGTCTGTGGTGGCCAGAAGATTAGTCTGTGCCAACAGTAAACTTCTCAGGCACTACACAGGTATGTCTGTGGTGACCAGAAGATTAGTCTGTGCCAACAGTAAACTTCTCAGGCACTACACAGGTATGTCTGTGGTGACCAGAAGATTAGTCTGTGCCAACAGTAAACTTCTAAGGCACTACACAGGTATGTCTGTGGTGACCAGAAGATTAGTCTGTGCCAACAGTAAACTTCTCAGGCACTACACAGGTATGTCTGTGGTGGCCAGAAGATTAGTCTGTGCCAACAGTAAACTTCTCAGGCACTACACAGGTATGTCTGTGGTGGCCAGAAGATTAGTCTGTGCCAACAGTAAACTTCTCAGGCACTACACAGGTATGTCTGTGGTGGCCAGAAGATTAGTCTGTGCCAACAGTAAACTTCTCAGGCACTACACAGGTATGTCTGTGGTGGCCAGAAGATTAGTCTGTGCCAACAGTAAACTTCTCAGGCACTACACAGGTATGTCTGTGGTGGCCAGAAGATTAGTCTGTGCCAACAGTAAACTTCTCAGGCACTACACAGGTATGTCTGTGGTGGCCAGAAGATTAGTCTGTGCCAACAGTAAACTTCTCAGGCACTACACAGGTATGTCTGTGGTGACCAGAAGATTAGTCTGTGCCAACAGTAAACTTCTCAGGCACTACACAGGTATGTCTGTGGTGACCAGAAGATTAGTCTGTGCCAACAGTAAACTTCTCAGGCACTACACAGGTATGTCTGTGGTGGAAGATTAGTCAACAGTAAACTTCTCAGGCACTACACAGGTATGTCTGTGGTGGCCAGAAGATTAGTCAACAGTAAACTTCTCAGGCACTACACAGGTATGTCTGTGGTGGCCAGAAGATTAGTCTGTGCCAACAGTAAACTTCTCAGGCACTACACAGGTATGTCTGTGGTGGCCAGAAGATTAGTCTGTGCCAACAGTAAACTTCTCAGGCACTACACAGGTATGTCTGTGGTGACCAGAAGATTAGTCTGTGCCAACAGTAAACTTCTCAGGCACTACACAGGTATGTCTGTGGTGACCAGAAGATTAGTCTGTGCCAACAGTAAACTTCTCAGGCACTACACAGGTATGTCTGTGGTGGCCAGAAGATTAGTCTGTGCCAACAGTAAACTTCTCAGGCACTACACAGGTATGTCTGTGGTGGCCAGAAGATTAGTCTGTGCCAACAGTAAACTTCTCAGGCACTACACAGGTATGTCTGTGGTGGCCAGAAGATTAGTCTGTGCCAACAGTAAACTTCTCAGGCACTACACAGGTATGTCTGTGGTGGCCAGAAGATTAGTCTGTGCCAACAGTAAACTTCTCAGGCACTACACAGGTATGTCTGTGGTGGCCAGAAGATTAGTCTGTGCCAACAGTAAACTTCTCAGGCACTACACAGGTATGTCTGTGGTGGCCAGAAGATTAGTCTGTGCCAACAGTAAACTTCTCAGGCACTACACAGGTATGTCTGTGGTGGCCAGAAGATTAGTCTGTGCCAACAGTAAACTTCTCAGGCACTACACAGGTATGTCTGTGGTGGCCAGAAGATTAGTCTGTGCCAACAGTAAACTTCTCAGGCACTACACAGGTATGTCTGTGGTGACCAGAAGATTAGTCTGTGCCAACAGTAAACTTCTCAGGCACTACACAGGTATGTCTGTGGTGGCCAGAAGATTAGTCTGTGCCAACAGTAAACTTCTCAGGCACTACACAGGTATGTCTGTGGTGGCCAGAAGATTAGTCTGTGCCAACAGTAAACTTCTCAGGCACTACACAGGTATGTCTGTGGTGGCCAGAAGATTAGTCTGTGCCAACAGTAAACTTCTCAGGCACTACACAGGTATGTCTGTGGTGGCCAGAAGATTAGTCTGTGCCAACAGTAAACTTCTCAGGCACTACACAGGTATGTCTGTGGTGACCAGAAGATTAGTCTGTGCCAACAGTAAACTTCTCAGGCACTACACAGGTATGTCTGTGGTGGCCAGAAGATTAGTCTGTGCCAACAGTAAACTTCTCAGGCACTACACAGGTATGTCTGTGGTGGCCAGAAGATTAGTCTGTGCCAACAGTAAACTTCTCAGGCACTACACAGGTATGTCTGTGGTGACCAGAAGATTAGTCTGTGCCAACAGTAAACTTCTCAGGCACTACACAGGTATGTCTGTGGTGACCAGAAGATTAGTCTGTGCCAACAGTAAACTTCTCAGGCACTACACAGGTATGTCTGTGGTGGCCAGAAGATTAGTCTGTGCCAACAGTAAACTTCTCAGGCACTACACAGGTATGTCTGTGGTGGCCAGAAGATTAGTCTGTGCCAACAGTAAACTTCTCAGGCACTACACAGGTATGTCTGTGGTGACCAGAAGATTAGTCTGTGCCAACAGTAAACTTCTCAGGCACTACACAGGTATGTCTGTGGTGACCAGAAGATTAGTCTGTGCCAACAGTAAACTTCTCAGGCACTACACAGGTATGTCTGTGGTGGCCAGAAGATTAGTCTGTGCCAACAGTAAACTTCTCAGGCACTACACAGGTATGTCTGTGGTGGCCAGAAGATTAGTCTGTGCCAACAGTAAACTTCTCAGGCACTACACAGGTATGTCTGTGGTGGCCAGAAGATTAGTCTGTGCCAACAGTAAACTTCTCAGGCACTACACAGGTATGTCTGTGGTGGCCAGAAGATTAGTCTGTGCCAACAGTAAACTTCTCAGGCACTACACAGGTATGTCTGTGGTGGAAGATTAGTCCAGAAGATTAGTCTGTGCCAACAGTAAACTTCTCAGGCACTACACAGGTATGTCTGTGGTGGCCAGAAGATTAGTCTGTGCCAACAGTAAACTTCTCAGGCACTACACAGGTATGTCTGTGGTGGCCAGAAGATTAGTCTGTGCCAACAGTAAACTTCTCAGGCACTACACAGGTATGTCTGTGGTGACCAGAAGATTAGTCTGTGCCAACAGTAAACTTCTCAGGCACTACACAGGTATGTCTGTGGTGGCCAGAAGATTAGTCTGTGCCAACAGTAAACTTCTCAGGCACTACACAGGTATGTCTGTGGTGGCCAGAAGATTAGTCTGTGCCAACAGTAAACTTCTCAGGCACTACACAGGTATGTCTGTGGTGGCCAGAAGATTAGTCTGTGCCAACAGTAAACTTCTCAGGCACTACACAGGTATGTCTGTGGTGGCCAGAAGATTAGTCTGTGCCAACAGTAAACTTCTCAGGCACTACACAGGTATGTCTGTGGTGGCCAGAAGATTAGTCTGTGCCAACAGTAAACTTCTCAGGCACTACACAGGTATGTCTGTGGTGGCCAGAAGATTAGTCTGTGCCAACAGTAAACTTCTCAGGCACTACACAGGTATGTCTGTGGTGGCCAGAAGATTAGTCTGTGCCAACAGTAAACTTCTCAGGCACTACACAGGTATGTCTGTGGTGGCCAGAAGATTAGTCTGTGCCAACAGTAAACTTCTCAGGCACTACACAGGTATGTCTGTGGTGGCCAGAAGATTAGTCTGTGCCAACAGTAAACTTCTCAGGCACTACACAGGTATGTCTGTGGTGGCCAGAAGATTAGTCTGTGCCAACAGTAAACTTCTCAGGCACTACACAGGTATGTCTGTGGTGGCCAGAAGATTAGTCTGTGCCAACAGTAAACTTCTCAGGCACTACACAGGTATGTCTGTGGTGACCAGAAGATTAGTCTGTGCCAACAGTAAACTTCTCAGGCACTACACAGGTATGTCTGTGGTGACCAGAAGATTAGTCTGTGCCAACAGTAAACTTCTCAGGCACTACACAGGTATGTCTGTGGTGACCAGAAGATTAGTCTGTGCCAACAGTAAACTTCTCAGGCACTACACAGGTATGTCTGTGGTGACCAGAAGATTAGTCTGTGCCAACAGTAAACTTCTCAGGCACTACACAGGTATGTCTGTGGTGGCCAGAAGATTAGTCTGTGCCAACAGTAAACTTCTCAGGCACTACACAGGTATGTCTGTGGTGGCCAGAAGATTAGTCTGTGCCAACAGTAAACTTCTCAGGCACTACACAGGTATGTCTGTGGTGACCAGAAGATTAGTCTGTGCCAACAGTAAACTTCTCAGGCACTACACAGGTATGTCTGTGGTGGCCAGAAGATTAGTCTGTGCCAACAGTAAACTTCTCAGGCACTACACAGGTATGTCTGTGGTGACCAGAAGATTAGTCTGTGCCAACAGTAAACTTCTCAGGCACTACACAGGTATGTCTGTGGTGACCAGAAGATTAGTCTGTGCCAACAGTAAACTTCTCAGGCACTACACAGGTATGTCTGTGGTGGCCAGAAGATTAGTCTGTGCCAACAGTAAACTTCTCAGGCACTACACAGGTATGTCTGTGGTGGCCAGAAGATTAGTCTGTGCCAACAGTAAACTTCTCAGGCACTACACAGGTATGTCTGTGGTGGCCAGAAGATTAGTCTGTGCCAACAGTAAACTTCTCAGGCACTACACAGGTATGTCTGTGGTGGCCAGAAGATTAGTCTGTGCCAACAGTAAACTTCTCAGGCACTACACAGGTATGTCTGTGGTGGCCAGAAGATTAGTCTGTGCCAACAGTAAACTTCTCAGGCACTACACAGGTATGTCTGTGGTGGCCAGAAGATTAGTCTGTGCCAACAGTAAACTTCTCAGGCACTACATAGGTATGTCTGTGGTGGCCAGCCAGAAGATTAGTCTGTGCCAACAGTAAACTTCTCAGGCACTACACAGGTATGTCTGTGGTGGCCAGAAGATTAGTCTGTGCCAACAGTAAACTTCTCAGGCACTACACAGGTATGTCTGTGGTGGCCAGAAGATTAGTCTGTGCCAACAGTAAACTTCTCAGGCACTACACAGGTATGTCTGTGGTGGCCAGAAGATTAGTCTGTGCCAACAGTAAACTTCTCAGGCACTACACAGGTATGTCTGTGGTGGCCAGAAGATTAGTCTGTGCCAACAGTAAACTTCTCAGGCACTACACAGGTATGTCTGTGGTGGCCAGAAGATTAGTCTGTGCCAACAGTAAACTTCTCAGGCACTACACAGGTATGTCTGTGGTGGCCAGAAGATTAGTCTGTGCCAACAGTAAACTTCTCAGGCACTACACAGGTATGTCTGTGGTGGCCAGAAGATTAGTCTGTGCCAACAGTAAACTTCTCAGGCACTACACAGGTATGTCTGTGGTGACCAGAAGATTAGTCTGTGCCAACAGTAAACTTCTCAGGCACTACACAGGTATGTCTGTGGTGGCCAGAAGATTAGTCTGTGCCAACAGTAAACTTCTCAGGCACTACACAGGTATGTCTGTGGTGGCCAGAAGATTAGTCTGTGCCAACAGTAAACTTCTCAGGCACTACACAGGTATGTCTGTGGTGACCAGAAGATTAGTCTGTGCCAACAGTAAACTTCTCAGGCACTACACAGGTATGTCTGTGGTGACCAGAAGATTAGTCTGTGCCAACAGTAAACTTCTCAGGCACTACACAGGTATGTCTGTGGTGGCCAGAAGATTAGTCTGTGCCAACAGTAAACTTCTCAGGCACTACACAGGTATGTCTGTGGTGGCCAGAAGATTAGTCTGTGCCAACAGTAAACTTCTCAGGCACTACACAGGTATGTCTGTGGTGGCCAGAAGATTAGTCTGTGCCAACAGTAAACTTCTCAGGCACTACACAGGTATGTCTGTGGTGACCAGAAGATTAGTCTGTGCCAACAGTAAACTTCTCAGGCACTACACAGGTATGTCTGTGGTGGCCAGAAGATTAGTCTGTGCCAACAGTAAACTTCTCAGGCACTACACAGGTATGTCTGTGGTGGCCAGAAGATTAGTCTGTGCCAACAGTAAACTTCTCAGGCACTACACAGGTATGTCTGTGGTGGCCAGAAGATTAGTCTGTGCCAACAGTAAACTTCTCAGGCACTACACAGGTATGTCTGTGGTGGCCAGAAGATTAGTCTGTGCCAACAGTAAACTTCTCAGGCACTACACAGGTATGTCTGTGGTGGCCAGAAGATTAGTCTGTGCCAACAGTAAACTTCTCAGGCACTACACAGGTATGTCTGTGGTGGCCAGAAGATTAGTCTGTGCCAACAGTAAACTTCTCAGGCACTACACAGGTATGTCTGTGGTGGCCAGAAGATTAGTCTGTGCCAACAGTAAACTTCTCAGGCACTACACAGGTATGTCTGTGGTGGCCAGAAGATTAGTCTGTGCCAACAGTAAACTTCTCAGGCACTACACAGGTATGTCTGTGGTGGCCAGAAGATTAGTCTGTGCCAACAGTAAACTTCTCAGGCACTACACAGGTATGTCTGTGGTGGCCAGAAGATTAGTCTGTGCCAACAGTAAACTTCTCAGGCACTACACAGGTATGTCTGTGGTGGCCAGAAGATTAGTCTGTGCCAACAGTAAACTTCTCAGGCACTACACAGGTATGTCTGTGGTGGCCAGAAGATTAGTCTGTGCCAACAGTAAACTTCTCAGGCACTACACAGGTATGTCTGTGGTGGCCAGAAGATTAGTCTGTGCCAACAGTAAACTTCTCAGGCACTACACAGGTATGTCTGTGGTGGCCAGAAGATTAGTCTGTGCCAACAGTAAACTTCTCAGGCACTACACAGGTATGTCTGTGGTGACCAGAAGATTAGTCTGTGCCAACAGTAAACTTCTCAGGCACTACACAGGTATGTCTGTGGTGACCAGAAGATTAGTCTGTGCCAACAGTAAACTTCTCAGGCACTACACAGGTATGTCTGTGGTGACCAGAAGATTAGTCTGTGCCAACAGTAAACTTCTCAGGCACTACACAGGTATGTCTGTGGTGACCAGAAGATTAGTCTGTGCCAACAGTAAACTTCTCAGGCACTACACAGGTATGTCTGTGGTGGCCAGAAGATTAGTCTGTGCCAACAGTAAACTTCTCAGGCACTACACAGGTATGTCTGTGGTGACCAGAAGATTAGTCTGTGCCAACAGTAAACTTCTCAGGCACTACACAGGTATGTCTGTGGTGACCAGAAGATTAGTCTGTGCCAACAGTAAACTTCTCAGGCACTACACAGGTATGTCTGTGGTGACCAGAAGATTAGTCTGTGCCAACAGTAAACTTCTCAGGCACTACACAGGTATGTCTGTGGTGACCAGAAGATTAGTCTGCGCCAACAGTAAACTTCTCAGGCACTACACAGGTATGTCTGTGGTGACCAGAAGATTAGTCTGCGCCAACAGTAAACTTCTCAGGCACTACACAGGTATGTCTGTGGTGACCAGAAGATTAGTCCGTGCCAACAGTAAACTTCTCAGGCACTACACAGGTATGTCTGTGGTGGCCAGAAGATTAGTCTGTGCCAACAGTAAACTTCTCAGGCACTACACAGGTATGTCTGTGGTGACCAGAAGATTAGTCTGTGCCAACAGTAAACTTCTCAGGCACTACACAGGTATGTCTGTGGTGACCAGAAGATTAGTCTGTGCCAACAGTAAACTTCTCAGGCACTACACAGGTATGTCTGTGGTGACCAGAAGATTAGTCCGTGCCAACAGTAAACTTCTCAGGCACTACACAGGTATGTCTGTGGTGACCAGAAGATTAGTCTGCGCCAACAGTAAACTTCTCAGGCACTACACAGGTATGTCTGTGGTGACCAGAAGATTAGTCTGCGCCAACAGTAAACTTCTCAGGCACTACACAGGTATGTCTGTGGTGACCAGAAGATTAGTCCGTGCCAACAGTAAACTTCTCAGGCACTACACAGGTATGTCTGTGGTGGCCAGAAGATTAGTCTGTGCCAACAGTAAACTTCTCAGGCACTACACAGGTATGTCTGTGGTGACCAGAAGATTAGTCTGCGCCAACAGTAAACTTCTCAGGCACTACACAGGTATGTCTGTGGTGGCCAGAAGATTAGTCCGTGCCAACAGTAAACTTCTCAGGCACTACACAGGTATGTCTGTGGTGGCCAGATGATTAGTCTGTGCCAACAGTAAACTTCTCAGGCACTACACAGGTATGTCTGTGGTGACCAGAAGATTAGTCCGTGCCAACAGTAAACTTCTCAGGCACTACACAGGTATGTCTGTGGTGGCCAGAAGATTAGTCTGTGCCAACAGTAAACTTCTCAGGCACTACACAGGTATGTCTGTGGTGGCCAGAAGATTAGTCCGTGCCAACAGTAAACTTCTCAGGCACTACACAGCTATGTCTGTGGTGACCAGAAGATTAGTCTGTGCCAAAAGTAAACTTCTCAGGCACTACACAGCTATGTCTGTGGTGACCAGAAGATTAGTCTGTGCCAACAGTAAACTTCTCAGGCACTACACAGGTATGTCTGTGGTGACCAGAAGATTAGTCTGCGCATACAGTAAACTTCTCAGGCACTACACAGGTATGTCTGTGGTGACCAGAAGATTAGTCTGCGCCAACAGTAAACTTCTCAGGCACTACACAGGTATGTCTGTGGTGACCAGAAGATTAGTCTGTGCCAACAGTAAACTTCTCAGGCACTACACAGGTATGTCTGTGGTGGCCAGAAGATTAGTCTGTGCCAACAGTAAACTTCTCAGGCACTACACAGGCATGTCTGTGGTGGCCAGAAGATTAGTCTGCGTCAACAGTAAACTTCTCAGGCACTACACAGGTATGTCTGTGGTGATCAGAAGATTAGTCTGCGCCAACAGTAAACTTCTCAGGCACTACACAGGCACCATGATAGTTGGATTTACATTGTTTCTTCTGTCTGGTACACACTTTACTTCTGTCTGGTACAAACTTTACTTCTGTCTGGTACACACTTTACTTCTGTCTGGTACACACTTTACTTCTGTCTGGTACAAACTTTACTTCTGTCTGGTACACACTTTACTTCTGTCTGGTACACACTTTACTTCTGTCTGGTACACACTTTACTTCTGTCTGGTACACACTTTACTTCTGTCTGGTACACACTTTACTTCTGTCTGGTACACACTTTACTTCTGTCTGGTACACACTTTACTTCTGTCTGGTACACACTTTACTTCTGTCTGGTACACACTTTACTTCTGTCTGGTACACACTTTACTTCTGTCTGGTACACACTTTACTTCTGTCTGGTACACACTTTACTTCTGTCTGGTACACACTTTACTTCTGTCTGGTACACACTTTACTTCTGTCTGGTACACACTTTACTTCTGTCTGGTACACACTTTACTTCTGTCTGGTACACACTTTACTTCTGTCTGGTACACACTTTACTTCTGTCTGGTACACACTTTACTTCTGTCTGGTACACACTTTACTTCTGTCTGGTACACACTTTACTTCTGTCTGGTACACACTTTACTTCTGTCTGGTACACACTTTTCTTCTGTCTGGTAAACACTTTACTTCTGTCTGGTACACACTTTACTTCTGTCTGGTACACACTTTACTTCTGTCTGGTACACACTTTACTTCTGTCTGGTACACACTTTACTTCTGTCTGGTACACACTTTACTTCTGTCTGGTACACACTTTACTTCTGTCTGGTACACACTTTACTTCTGTCTGGTACACACTTTACTTCTGTCTGGTACACACTTTACTTCTGTCTGGTACACACTTTACTTCTGTCTGGTACACACTTTACTTCTGTCTGGTAAACACTTTACTTCTGTCTGGTACACACTTTACTTCTGTCTGGTACACACTTTACTTCTGTCTGGTACACACTTTACTTCTGTCTGGTAAACACTTTACTTCTGTCTGGTACACACTTTACTTCTGTCTGGTAAACACTTTACTTCTGTCTACATGCTTACTTTATCTGTTTTCCACCTTCATCCGCTTCTTATATTAAAATCATTGCATTAACGTCTTTCTTTATGGTTCTTCTTTCTTCATTTTACATACAAATGTTTCAGTGTGGGAATTTTGACATGACCCGTCATATGTGGAGGTAAGACTCTCTGGGGAACAATATGTGGAGGTAAGACTCTCTGGGGAACAATATGTGGAGGTAAGACTCTCTGGGGAACAATATGTGGAGGTAAGACTCTCTGGGGAACAATATGTGGAGGTAAGACTCTCTGGGTAACAATGTGGAGGTAAGACTCTGTGGGTAACAATATGTAGAGGTAAGACTCTGAGGTAACAATATGTGGAGGTAAGACTCTCTGCGTAACAATATGTAGTGGTAAGACTCTGTGGGTAACAATATGTAGAGGTAAGACTCCCTGGGGAACAATATGAGGAGGTAAGACTCTCTGCGTAACAATATGTAGAGGTAAGACTTTGTGGGTAACAAAATGTGGAGGTAAGACTCTCTGGGTAACAATGCGGAGGTAAGACTCTCTGGGTAACAATATGTAGTGGTAAGACTCTCTGGGTAACAATATCTGGAGGTAAGACTCTCTGGGTAACAATATGTACTGGTAAGACTCTCTGGGGAACAATATGTAGAGGTAAGACTCTCTGGGTAACAATGTGGAAGTAAGACTCTATGGGGAACAATATGTGGAGGTAAGACTCTCTGGGTAACAATATGTGGAGGTAAGACTCTCTGGATAACAATATGTGGAGGTAAGACTCTCTGGGTAACAATATGTGGAGGTAAGACTCTCTGGGTAAAAATGTGGAAGTAAGACTCTATGGGGAACAATATGTGGAGGTAAGACTCTCTGGGTAACAATATGTGGGGGTAAGACTCTCTGGATAACAATGTGTGGAGGTAAGACTCTGTGGGGAACAATATGTGGTGGTAAGACTCTCTGGGTAACAATACGTGGAGGTAAGACTCCATGGGGAACAATATGTGGAGGTAAGACTCTCTGGGTAACAATATGTGGAGGTAAGACTCTCTGGGTAACAAAATGTGGAGGAAAGACTCTATGGGGAACAATATGTGACTCTCTGGGTGAAGGAGTAAGGAGAACAACATGTGAAGGAGTAAGGAGAACAACATGTGAAGGAGTAAGGAGAACAACATGTGAAGGAGTAAGGAGAACAACATGTGAAGGAGTAAGGAGAACAACATGTGAAGGAGTAAGGAGAACAACATGTGAAGGAGTAAGGAGAACAACATGTGAAGGAGTAAGGAGAACAACATGTGAAGGAGTAAGGAGAACAACATGTGAAGGAGTAAGGAGAACAACATGTGAAGGAGTAAGGAGAACAACATGTGAAGGAGTAAGGAGAACAACATATGAAGGAGAACAACATGTGAAGGAGTAAGGAGAACAACATGTGAAGGAGTAAGGAGAACAACATGTGAAGGAGTAAGGAGAACAACATGTGAAGGAGTAAGGAGAACAACATGTGAAGGAGTAAGGTGAACAACATGTGAAGGAGTAAGGAGAACAACATGTGAAGGAGTAAGGTGAACAACATGTGAAGGAGTAAGGAGAACAACATGTGAAGGAGTAAGGAGAACAACATGTGAAGGAGTAAGGAGAACAACATGTGAAGGAGTAAGGAGAACAACATGTGAAGGAGTAAGGAGAACAACATGTGAAGGAGTAAGGTGAACAACATGTGAAGGAGTAAGGAGAACAACATGTGAAGGAGTAAGGTGAACAACATGTGAAGGAGTAAGGAGAACAACATGTGAAGGAGTAAGGTGAACAACATGTGAAGGAGTAAGGAGAACAACATGTGAAGGAGTAAGGAGAACAACATGTGAAGGAGTAAGGAGAACAACATGTGAAGGAGTAAGGAGAACAACATGTGAAGGAGTAAGGAGAACAACATGTGAAGGAGTAAGGAGAACAACATGTGAAGGAGTAAGGAGAACAACATATGAAGGAGTAACGAGAACAACATGTGAAGGAGTAAGGAGAACAACATATGAAGGACAGTGGGTAGTGGTGGAGACCTTGGTCAGCGGATAGTGGTGGAGACCTTGGAGAGAGGGTAGTGGTGGAGACCTTGGTCAGAGGGTAGTGGTGGAGTCCATGGTCAGTGGGTAGTGGTGGAGACCTTGGTCAGTGGGTAGTGGTGGAGACCTTGGTCATTGGGTAGTGGTGGAGACCTTGGTCAATGGGTAGTGGTGAAGACGTAGGTCAATGGGAAGTGGTGGAGACATTGGTCAGTGAGTAGTGGAGGAGACTTGGTCAGTGGGTAGTGGTGGAGACCTTGTTCAGTGGGTAGTGGTGGAGACCTTGGTCAGTGGGTTGTGGTGGAGACCTTGGTCAGCGGATAGTGGTGGAGACCGTGGTCAGTGGGGAGTAGTGGAGACCTTGGTCAGTGGGTAGTGGTGGAGACCTTGGTCAGCGGGTAGTGGCAGAGACCTTGGTCAGCTGGTAGTGGTGGAGACCTTGGTCAGTGGGTAGTGGTGGAGACCTTGCTCAGTGGGTAGTGGTGGAGACCTTGGTCAGTGGGTAGTGGTGGAGACCTTGGTCAGTGCGTAGTGGTGGAGTCCTTGGTCAGTGGGTAGTGGTGGAGACCTTGGTCAGTGGATAGTGGTGGAGACCTTGGTCATTGGGTAGTGGTGGAGACCTTGGTCAATGGGTAGTGGTGAAGACCTTGGTCAATCGGAAGTGGTGGAGACATTGGTCAGTGAGTAGTGGTGGAGACCTTTGTCAGTGGGTAGTGGTGGAGACCTTGGTCAGTGGGTAGTGGTGGAGACCTTGGTCAGCGGGTAGTAGTGGAGACCTTGGTCAGTGGGTAGTGGTGGAGACCTTGGTTAGTGGGTAGCGGTGGAGACCTTGGTCAGTGGGTAGTGGTGGAGACCTTGGTCAGCGGGTAGTGGTGTAGACCTTGGCCAGTGGGTAGTGGTGGAGACCTTGGTCAGTGGGTAGTGGTGGAGTCCTTGGTCAGTGGGTAGTGGTGGAGACCTTGGTCATTGGGTAGTGGTGAAGACCTTGATCAGTGGGTAGTGGTGGAGACCTTGGTCAGAGGGTAGTGGTGGAGACCTTGGTCAGCGGGTAGTGGTGGAGACCTTGGTCAGCGAGTAGTGGCAGAGACCTTGGTCAGCTGGTAGTGGTGGAGACCTTGGTCAGTGGGTAGTGGTGGAGACCTTGGTCAGTGGGTAGTGGTGGAGACCTTGGTCAGTGGGTAGTGGTGTAGACCTTGGTCAGAGGGTATTGGTGGAGCCCTTTGTCAGTGGGTAGTGGTGGAGACCTGCCTCATGGAGTACTGGTGGAGACCTTGGTCAGTGGGTAGTGGTGTAGACCTTTTTCAGTGGGTATTGGTGGAGCCCTTTGTCAGTGGGTAGTGGTGGAGACCTTGGTCAGTGGGTAGTGGTGGAGACCTTGGTCAGTGGGAAGTGGTGGAGACCTGGCTCAGTGAGTAGTGGTGGAGATCTTGGTCAGTGAGTAGTGGTGGAGACATTGGTCAGTGGGTAGTGGTGGAGACCTTGGTCAGTGCGTAGTGTTGGAGACCTGGTCAGTGGGTAGTGGTTGAGACCTTGGTCAGTGGGTAGTGGTTGAGAAATTGGTCAGTGGGTTGTGGTGGAGACCTGGCTCAGTGTGTAGTGGTGGAGACCTTGGTCAGTGGGTAGTGGAGGAGACCTTGGTCAGTGGGTAGTGGTGGAGACTTTGGTCAGTGAGTAGTGGTGGAGACCTTGGTCAGTGGGTAGTGGTGGAGACCTTAGTCAGTGGGTAGTGGTGGAGACCTGGTCAGTGGGTAGTGATGGAGACCTTCGTCAGTGAGCAGTGGTTGAGACCTTGGACAGTGGGTTGTGGTGGAGACCTGGCTCAGTGGGTAGTGGTGGAGACCTTTGTCAGTGGGTAGTGGTGGACACCTGGCTCAGCGAGTAATGGTGGACACCTTGGTCAGTGGTTAGTGGTGGAGACCTGGCTCAGGGAGTACTGGTGGAGAACTTGGTCAGTGGGAAGTGGTGGAGACCTTGGTCAGTGGGTATTGGTGGAGTCCTTGGTCAGTGGGTAGTGGTGAAGACCTTGGTCAGTGGGTAGTGGGGGAGACCTTGGTCAGTGGGTAGCGGTATAGACCTTGGAAAGTGTGTAGTGGTGGAGACCTGGCACAGTGGGTAGTGGTAGAGACCAGGCTCAGTTGGTAATGATGGAGACCTTGTTCAGTGGGTAGTGGTGGAGACCTTGGTCAGTGGGCAGTGGTAGAGACCTTGATCAGTGGGTAGTGGTGGAGACCTTGGTCAGTGGGTAGTGGTGGAGACCTTGGTCAGTGGGTATTCGGGGAGCCCTTGTTCTGTGGGTAGTGGTGGAGACCTTGGTCAGTGGGTAGTGGTGGAGACCTTGGTCAGTGGGTAGCGGTATAGACCTTGGAAAGTGTGTAGTGGTGGAGACCTGGCACAGTGGGTAGTGGTAGAGACCAGGCTCAGTTGGTAATGATGGAGACCTTGGTCAGTGGGTAGTGGTGAAGACCTTGGTCAGTGGGCAGTGGTAGAGACCTTGGTCAGTGGGTAGTGGTGGAGACCTTGGTCAGTGGGTAGTGGTGGAGACCTTGGTCAGTGGGTAGTGGTGGAGACCTTGGTCAGTGGGTAGTAGAGGAGACCTGGTCAGTGGGTAGTGGTGGAGACTTTGGTCAGTGGGTAGTAGAGGAGACCTGGCTCAGTGGGTACTGGTGGAGACCAGGCTCAGTTGGAAATGATGGAGACCTTGGTCAGTGGGTAGCGGTATAGACCTTGGAAAGTGTGTAGTGGTGGAGACCTGGCACAGTGGGTAGTGGTAGAGACCAGGCTCAGTTGGTAATGATGGAGACCTTGGTCAGTGGGTAGTGGTGGAGACCTTGGTCAGTGGGTAGTGGTTGAGACCTTGGTCAGTGGGTAGTGATGGACACCTGGCTCAGCGCGTAGTGGTGGAGACCTTGGTCAGTGGGGAGTGGTGGAGACCTTGGTCAGTGGGTAGTGGTGGAGACCTGGCTCAGGGAGTACTGGTGGAGACCTTGGTCAGTGAGTTGTGGTGGAGACCTTGGTCAGTGGGTAGTGGTTGAGACCTTGGTCAGTGGGCAGTGGTAGAGACCTTTGTCAGTGGGTAGTGGTGGAGACCTTGGTCAGTGGGTAGTGGTGGAGACCTTGGTCAGTGGGTATTGGTGGAGCCCTTGTTCTGTGGGTAGTGGTGGAGTCCTTGGTCATTGGGTAGTTGTGGAGACCTTGGTCAGTGGATAGTGGCGGAGACCTTGGTCAGTGGGTTTTGGTGGACACCTGGCTCAGCGCGTAGTGGTTGAGACCTTGGTCAGTGGGTATTGGTGGAGCCCTTGGTCAGTGGGTAGTGGTGGAGACCATGGCCAGTGGGTAGTGGTAGAGACCTTGGTCAGTGGATAGTGGCGGAGACCTTGGTCAGTGCGTAGTGGTGGAGATGTTGGTCAGTGGTAGTGGTGGAGACCTTGGTGAGTGTGTAGTGGTGGAGACCTGGCTCAGTGGGTAGTGGTGGAGACCTGGCTCAGTTGGTAATGGTGGAGACCTTGGTCAGTGGGTACTGGTGGAGACCTGGTTCAGTGGGTAGTGGTGGAGACCTTGGTCAGTGGGTAGTGGTGGAGACCTTGGTCAGTGGGAAGTGGTGGAGACCTTGGTCAGTGGGTAGTGGAAGAGACCTTGGTCAGTGGGTAGCGGTGGAGACCTTGGTTAGTGTGTAATGGTGGAGACCTGGCAAAGTGGGTAGTGGTGGAGACCTGGCTCAGTTGGTAATGATGGAGACCTTGGTCAGTGGGTAGTGGGGAGACCTTGGTCAGTGGGCAGTGGTAGAGACCTTGGTCAGTTGGTAGTGGTGGAGACCTTGGTCAGTGGGTAGTGGTGGAGACCTTGGTCAGTGGGTAGCGGTATAGACCTTGGAAAGTGTGTAGTGGTGGAGACCTGGCACAGTGGGTAGTGGTAGAGACCAGGCTCAGTTGGTAATGATGGAGACCTTGGTCAGTGGGTAGTGGTGGAGACCTTGGTCAGTGGGCAGTGGTAGAGACCTTGGTCAGTGGGTAGTGGTGGAGACCTTGGTCAGTGGGTAGTGGTGGAGACCTTGGTCAGTGGGTAGTGGTGGAGACCTTGGTCAGTGGGTAGTAGAGGAGACCTGGTCAGTGGGTAGTGGTGGAGACCTTGGTCAGTGGGTAGTAGAGGAGACCTGGCTCAGTGGGTAGTGGTGGAGACCAGGCTCAGTTGGTAATGATGGAGACCTTGGTCAGTGGGTAGTGGTGGAGACCTTGGTCAGTGGGTAGTGGTTGAGACCTTGGTCAGTGGGTAGTGATGGACACCTGGCTCAGCGCGTAGTGGTGGAGACCTTGGTCAGTGGGTAGTGGTTGAGACCTTGGTCAGTGGGTAGTGATGGACACCTGGCTCAGCGCGTAGTGGTGGAGACCTTGGTCAGTGGGGAGTGGTGGAGACCTTGGTCAGTGGGTAGTGGTGGAGACCTGGCTCAGGGAGTACTGGTGGAGACCTTGGTCAGTGAGTTGTGGTGGAGACCTTGGTCAGTGGGTAGTGGTTGAGACCTTGGTCAGTGGGTTGTGGTGGAGACCTGGCTCAGTGGGCAGTGGTGGTGACCTTGGTCAGTGGGAAGTGGTGGAGACCTTGGTCAGTGGGTAGTGGTGGAGACCTTGGTCAGTGGGTATTGGGGGAGCCCTTGGTCAGTGGGTAGTGGTGTAGACCTTGCTTACCATGAGGCGAGCCAAAACATCATGGGTTCGAGTCCTTGGCTAGTCGCAGCGTTGTATGACCGTTGTAGGTATAGTTCCATCCTATCGAAAAATATATCATAATCCAGGAATCACGAGGTATACCTTTTAACTTTCAAATTACTTACTGATATCCGATGTGGTGACATTCTAGCAGCGCTGGATGGGCTCACTCTCATTCAACAATGCCACACAAACTCGTCAGTCTTCAATAAAATATATAAAACAAATCTTCACATACGAATACCTATTTTTGTCTTCACTTTTTTTTCTCTGTGATAGAGCCCGGTTATTAAGTTTCGCCTCTGAGAAGACAAGGACAGGAAATTACCTCTCACAACTATGTAAATATTCAAAGCCTCTTCCATCACTTGGTTCTAAAGTTATAAAGAAAAAACTGCTCCTGCATTTTTTTGGGGGGGCTAAGATGCTTCTATGTTTTAGTTCGTAAATTCGTTAAGAGTAATTTTTTATGAAAAACAAACACACACACAAACACACACACAGCACCAGTTTGGAATCCACACCTAGTCAAGCACGTAAGGAAATTAGAGAAAGTGCAAAGGGGCATGTCCTACGAGGAGAGGTTAAGGGATGTCGACCTGACGACTCTAGAGAACAGGATGGATAGGGGGGCACATGATAACGACATAGAAAATTATCAGAGCAATCGACAATGTGGATAGATACAGGATGTTCCAGAGATGGGACACAGCAACAAGGGGTTACAATGGGAAGATGAAGACTCAAGTTACAGGAACTTTAGGAAGTATTTCTTCAGTCACAGAGTTGTCAGGAAGTGGAATAGTCTGGAAAGTGATGGAGAGGAGGAAAGATCCATACATAGCTTTAAGAAGAGGTATGATAAAGCTCACGGAGCAGGGAGAGGGTGACCTAGTAGCGATCAGTGAAGAGGCGGGGCTAGGAGCTGTGAATCGACACCTGCAACCACAACTGGGCGAGTACAACTAGTTGAGTACACACACACACACACACACACACACACACACACACACACACACACACACACACACACACACACACACACACACACACACACACGACAGATACCAGACAACTTGAAGAAAGGAAACGTAGTCGCTATATTAAAAAAAAACCTAGAGACTGAGGAAGCAGTAATTTAGCGAGCCTCCCAACTGACATGCAAACCCAGGCTGGGTAATGAAGATAATCACACACAGGTTTGCCATCTCTATATTGGTATGGACTTACGGATGGCAAATATTGTCTTACTAAACTGTTGGAATTCTATTACAACCTTCGGAAGCGAGACCGGAGAGGAGAGAGAGAGAGAGAGAGAGAGAGAGAGAGAGAGAGAGAGAGAGAGAGAGAGAGAGAGAGAGAGAGAGAGAGAAAGATAGAAAAAGATAGAGAGAGAGATTGCATTTTCTTAGACTACAAGAAGGCTTTTCACACTACCCCACAAGAGATAAGGGCAAAAGCTTACAAGTAGGTATACCTGAAAATATATTCCGGTCAGGGAAATCGGTTAGCCGCACTTGAGTCCTGGAGGTGGGAAGTACAGTGCCTTCACTCTGAAAGACGGGTGGGGATATTTGCAATTTTGAGCTGTAGTATGGGCGCCCCTCTGGCAAGACAGTGATTGAGTGAGTGATGGTGAAAGTAGTACTTCTTCTTAGAGTCATCCTACCTCGGGGGGAGATGGCCAGTTTGTTGAAAAAAAGAAATATTCCGGTCACCAAAGATTAACTCAGAGGCAGGAGGTAAGAGATGTTAGGATTAGAGAGGATCTTATGTGTGTTAATCATATATAAGATCGGACTGAATCAGTTGTATTTCTGCTTTCTGATTATATAAAGTTAGTGGGGAAAAAACAGAGGTCAAGAAAGGCTGCAAATAGATCTGAGCAGACTATAAAATTGGTCAGAAAAGTGATTTCTTAGATTCAACCCCACCAAATACAAGGCTATGAAATTAGGGGAAGCGGCCATAAGAACGGACACACAGTATACAGTAGACTCGGTGGACAGAGGCTGCAGAACTCTACGAAACAGGAAGGCCCAGCGGTGAGTATAAGTGCCCGAAATGCACAGCATGTACACTACATTACCTGTATACTGCGATAAAGAAAAAAATATTATTAAAAAGGCTCATATTACATGAAAAATATCCGCAGCCAATGCTGGTCTGGTAAATCTAGGGGCAGCCTTAAAATAATTCGGCAAAGTTATTCTGGACAATTTGTACATGTCAGGACCAGCCTGGCATGTAAGGCACACCTGAAGAAACGGAAGAAAATGCAGAGATATGGAACGAGACCAGTTCCGCAGCTAAGTTGTATGAGCTACGAGG
Organism: Cherax quadricarinatus; assembly: GCF_038502225.1. Lineage (NCBI taxonomy): Eukaryota > Metazoa > Arthropoda > Malacostraca > Decapoda > Parastacidae > Cherax > Cherax quadricarinatus. Next base: position 93,919 of record NW_027195659.1, on the reverse strand, counting down.
AGAAGATAACGGAACTGAATCTAAACGACACTGGATAACAGAAGAAAAAGGCGAGACATATCACAAGAAATATTCGGAGGAATTAATAGGGTAGACAGGCATCAGCTGTTTGAGAGGTGGGTCACTCTTACTCTGGAGAAACAGCTGAAGTTGAACACACACATGATCCACAAGGACTTCAGGAAATTTCTCTTCACTATCAAGGTGGTTGGTGAGTGGGGTGATCTGGACGAAAGAGTGGTCGAGGAAGGCTCCATACATAGTTTTAAGAGCAGGTATGTTAGGGCCCACGAGGTCAAAGGAAGTGAAGCTGGCAAACCGCAAATTGAGGGGTTGGGATCGGGGCTAAGACTCGTCCCGTTTAATCACATATAGGTGAATACAAGTTAGTACACACACACACACACACACCTACACACACACACCTACATACACACACACCTACACACACACACACCTACACACACACACACACCTACACACACACACACACCTACACACACACACACACACACACACACACACACACACACACACACACACACACACACACACACACACACACACACACACACACACACCTACACACACATATATATGCAGAGAGATAGAGCAACCGGAAGGCAGCTATAGTTCAACTTCAACAAACTCCAGAGACTTCACTGTTCAGTCTACTAACACAGGATCTGAACCTTCCACACCTGAAGTGGCTGGACGCACAGGTTTTGCCAGGTCAAGGCGTCAACAGAGCCGCCAGACCGAGGCACCAAGGCGAGCTCATCAAACTCCGTGGCGATCTAATCATTAAGTTCAGCTGCCAACTCAGAATAGAACTCAAATCCCGTAATAGCAGCAAGAGAAGGGAGGCACACCAGCTGCAACCTGACCCAGTTACTTCCCCGGTAAACTACCTACAATGCATCAGTTTAACCAGTTGTAGACAAGAGGGCATCCAGTGGTTACCAGCTATAAGAAAAATTAATATGAAGGCTCATTTGTTACATCATTTAATCTCCAGTCTGCAATGTCTAAACACCTGGCTCTCAGAATTGCATTATGATTATTCCAAAACCTCATTTCATTTAGGTCTCCTTGACTGACCACAGGACTAGACACCAATATTATTCTACCTATAGGAGCAGCTACTACTCTCCGTATTATCTGCTACCCTACAGAGCATCATCACAGGTGATGCTTATTACGTATTTATACCTGAACCAATACAATCGACGCCACAATTCGAATCACAATGACTGACATATATTCATGAGGTAATAACAGTGTGTTTTTCGATGTTTTACCACCAAGGGTAAACCTGAGTGTTTAATAAACCATCAAAATATTTTCATGGAGGTGAAACATTAAACGCTTTACTTAGGAATGGCTTATTAGAGAGTATATATATAACTAGATATATTAAGAATTAAATAGTGCTTATCAGTGAACAAAACTCCGTGTATTAACGGCATATATGTCGTGCCGAATAGGTGAAACTTGCAATTTTGGTTTAAATAGCAACGTTTTTCTTGCCGAATAAGGCAAGTGAAAATTTATGCGTGCACTAATATCGCAAAAATCATTCTGAACCTAACGAAAAAATATGTCATTGTGTTTCTTCACTAAATTATTAACTTATCTAATATATCTAGCTGGATTAGGCTAAATTAAATAGCGCTTGTTATAATAAGGTTAGGTAAGTTTACTGAAGTTCTTTTGGTACAAAATTATTAACTTTTACATTAACATAAATGAAAAACATATAACATTAAACGTATAAGAGAAAATTTCAGAAAGAACTTAATTTTAAATTTCTTCCTAATTGATCAGTTTTACCTATTCGGCACGATATATATATATATATATATATATATATATATATATATATATATATATATATATATATATATATATATATATATATATATATATATATATGTCGTGCCGAATAGGCAGAACTTGCGATCTTGGCTTAAATAGCAACGTTCATCTTGCCATATAGGACAAGTGAAAATTTGTGTATGCAATAATTTCGCCAAAATCATTCTGAGCCTAACGAAAAAAATATATTTCACTGTGTTTGTTTAGTATTAAATTATTGTAAACAAATCTAAAATATATTTAGTTGGGTTAGGCTAAAATAAATTGCACTTGTTATAATAAGGTTAGGTAAGTTTTCTAAGTTCCTTTTGGTGCAAAAATATAAATTTTTACATCAACATTAATGAAAAAAATATATCTTTATACGTATAAGAGAAAATTTTAGAAAGGACTTAATTTTAAATGAGTTCTTGCTAATTGACCAGTTTTACATATTCAGCACGACAATATATATATATATATATATATATATATATATATATATATATATATATATATATATATATATATATATATATATATATATATATATATATATATATTACTCTGAAGGAGGGGTGTTAATGTTGCAGTTTAAAAACTGTAGTGTAAAGCACCCTTCTGGCAAGACAGTGATGGAGTGAATGATGGTGAAAGTTTTTCTTTTTCGGGCCACCCTGCCTTGGTGGGAATCCGCCAGTGTTAATATATATATATATATATATATATATATATATATATATATATATATATATATATATATATATATATATATATATATATATATATGTACGTACACCAAACTATTACAGTTTCTTCATTCATTATTATCTGCACCATTTTAACACAAACTGATCTTAGAGACGAAGTTCCCAGTATCCAATTTAAAATTCGGAGTAGAAAATGAATTAGAGTCCACAAGCTCGCACTGTGCTACCAGCAGCAGCTGGAGAGGGTCTCCTGGAGAGCCGAGTGAATATACTGGAAAGTTAGTGGACCCATTGACTGCTACTGAATGCATCGCCTCCCCTCGTAACAAAGCCAAAGGAGGTTTTACCCAGTACTGAATGCTGGAGCATGAATGAATATGACGATCATATCTTTTCTAAAATATTTATTTTCTTTTGGAGGGAATATTGAAGTTAGGTGTACCACCACCAGTTCTCGATGCTTATGACTTGCGACTGTAGTTGGAGAGCAAGTGATCGGGAATATATTTTTCCTCTAAGTCATTCTGCATTAAAACGAACCGGTAATAACTATGAAAAAAAATAATATTAATAAATTTTATTTTCTTGACACATTCAAACAAGGGAACTGGGTGAAATTGAAGTCAGCTTTAAGGCAAATTAATCATTTAGTTAACCGACTTATTTTATAAGTATTTTTACGCTGTCAAAGCATGATCAATGCTTGAGTCATTTTAGGAAAACTGATCTCATATTAAGTAAGGTTCTTACAAGGGCTAGAGCCAGAGTGAAACTGTTGTTTGCTAACCGGCTTTTGCTACAGACGCTCTTATTCTCTCGGTCTTCAAAGAACGAAGTGTGGTACCTTGGCTACATGGATCTAGTACGTAACAGTAAGGCCATGCAAATCTCTCCGGTGATGGAGGCTTTGCTGAAGAGACCCATCCAGGCTGAGTCGAGTCGAGAGTTAAATCATCATGCACGATTCTTTATTCTACCCAGTCGCAGATGAGACGAGGAAGCATGAATCCAAGGTAGTGGTGCATACTGAAGGTGTGAATGCACTTGTGCCTCGTACAGGGTTTTGCAGCCTATACGGTCGAGAAGGTATGATAGACGCCTTAATGCTGTTAGCTTCCTGGGTGTCTTGCTTGCAAAATATATCACGAGATTCTTAAGAACATAAGACAGTAGGAACACTGCAACAGGCCTACTGACCCAAGCGGAGCAGGTCCATGTTTTTCCCCCGGATTAGACCAATGACCCACACCCCGGATTATCCCAATGACCCACCCAGCCTGGTCACCTCCACTCAAGGAAGGAGCACTGCACCAGACCCAGCGGCACAAGCTAGTCAGGTCAACTCACACCCACTCATGTATTTATCTAACCTATTTTTAAAATTACACAACGTTTTAGCCTCAATAACTGTACTCGGGAGTTTGTTCCACTCATCCACAACTCTATTACCAAACCAGTGCTTTCCTATATCATTCCTGAATCTGAATTTTTCCAACTTGAAACCATTGCTGCGAGTCCTGTCATGGCTGGAAATTTTCAGCACGCTGTTTACATCCCCTTTATTTATTCCTGTTTTCCTTATCCCAGGGTTCTAACGCTCTTCCGTTCATTATTACCACTTCCCCAGTATGATTATGATTTGTATTTTCTCAGGTGCAAACGTTGTGGGAATTTTAGGGTAGTGTAAGAATGAATACAATATAAAAAGACCACTGTTGATCTTGGGGTTCTCATCTTTACGTTGACAGCCCAGAACCCCAGCATCCGAGGTTCTGAGGTCTCCTTTAATGACTGGGCTGTAACAGAGCGGGTTACTATAATTAACACGCCCTCCTGACATATAGTATATCAATCTTATAATAGGTGAGACTACCTCTCTTGCCTGTGTTTGGACGATGGCCCGCCCATGATGGCAAAGGGATTCATTTGGCTGATGTTTAGGGGTATAGAACTTACCCGACTCATTGAAGCGGGAGCACGTGACATACCCCGTCGTTGAAGCCGGTATTGATGGCTTGACTGAAGATACGATTTGAACATCTTCACTTTTTTCTTTGGCCACGTTGAATATCACTTGACTCGACAATCACTCGACCGTAAGTTCAACTTGTTAACTATATCTGTGGATAATGTCCACAGTGCAGAGAATTACTGGAGGTACGTCGCTTAGCAGAGATAACTATTGGCTAGCACTTCAACCCTGTATCTTTGATTCAGTTCTCCTTTGTGTTCGTGTGTGTGTGTGTGTGTGTGTGTGTGTGTGTGTGTGTGTGTGTGTGTGTGTGTGTGTGTGTGAGAGAGAGAGAGAGAGAGAGAGAGAGAGAGAGAGAGAGAGAGAGAGAGAGAAGAGAGAATATACGTATACGTAACTGATGGCAGAACAAGTTATTATCAATACGCAACAGCCACAGGAGATAAGAAGTTAGTTGTTCTAATGTTTTCCACTCTCACTGCTTCTTCAAGAGCAATGCACGGAGAGGAGTGACAATCTGAGATTTAGTCTAGACTGAGTCGTATGTCTAGTAAAATAGCAGACTTATCAAGACAGACTGGCGTGGAGTGGCATCCACTTCACAACTCTATATATATACACATTATATATATATGTATATATATATATATATATATATATATATATATATATATATATATATATATATATATATATATATATATATATATATATATATATATATATATTATATATATAAAATCCTCGCACCCCAACATTTCCCAATCATTTACCCTCTTCACAGTTTCTGCTCTTCTCTTATTTACACAACCCACAAACTTTTCCAATATTAAGCCCTTCAGAGATCATGAAAGGTGGCTAAAGTATTATGTGTTATTTTAACACTCAGCAGAGCTGAGACGAGCACATCATTGACTCGTACTAACTCAACGACGCATAAAATATCTCACTCGTGAGGCTGTGTTCCTTCTTCATCCCAACAAGGTTAAAGTGTGCCAAGTCGACAGGAGTGTAGACAAAGAAACAGAGGCCAATTTGTTCAGAATCCTCTGAAATTATTCATTTAGAAGTGATTTGCCTTCAATTTTTTTTCTATTTTGTTATTTTGGTAAAATGCTCTTAGAGTTATTCTGTAGATTAAACCTAATAACACGCAATAACACGATTGGAAATAAATCACGGAACGGGTTAACGTACTGGCAGTTCCGTGATCCGATTACTTCCCATTTTCCAGACGGTAAATATACCTTCGTTCTTCCTCTCGTTCAACTTCATGATGAAGACAAAACACAGGGTTTTACTGGGACAACGTTTTGCTAAGTGTAGAGTTCCAAGTTATGATTCGGGACCACGGTTCGAATCCCTGTCCATTCTTCTGTTTATTCATTAACAGTTGTTTATTAAGACTTACCTCGAATTTAATGTCAGCAGAACTTAAGTTGTTAATCCAGATGATGATGCCTCAGTCTTCTGTACAAGACAACTCCCGGTAAATTAAGACTTAATACTCCACCAGAGGCTTCCAGTCACCCGTGAGGCTTCACGTGACACCAGATGCTACTCATACCAGAGGCTTCTAATCACATTAAGCTTTCACATTACACCAGTGGATTCTCATCACACCAGAAGCTTCTCATTACACCAGGTGTGGAGAAATTTTCTCCAGGAGGGGGGTATCAGCCCCCTTCAGCCCCTTTCAGCCCTTTCAGCCCTGAGGGGCCCAGCCCTCTCAGAAGGGGAAAGCGTCTTGTTTACTGCTACAGTGAGTAATTGATCCCAGATGCAGTACGAGTATGCGACGTGGTCAAGCGACGCTGCTCCTTGCAGTCCAGTGTTGCAGAGTGTATTTTAATAAGAGACAGTACATCTCTTACTTTGGCAGGACAATTAAGGTAAATCCTGCTCCCACTTTATTACCATAGTAAAGATAGTGGACATTGTTGTCTATGCTTAAGACAGCAAGAATCAAACATTCTGCTTTGCCTCATGGAGGAAGTGGCAAGGAAGCAAAAGTACTAGGTCAGCTTTTCCTTTGTGCATGGGGCAGTAACGGCGTGGGGCGCTGTGGCGTCTTCAGATTACTTTTGACTCTACTGAGAGTGACACTGACGCCAGGATAACCAACAAAGAACGATCTGTGCGTTAGTGTGAACAAAGTATCTCATAAAACACAATAAACACTTAAGAGAAGTGTGATCAGCTTCTTTAGAGATAAGATTGTGAACAATAAAGACAAATCTTGTGGAACAGAGTACCAGTGTGCGTATTCCTAGACTATGGAAGACGTGGACATCCAAGGACACTTCAGCTTCTATCAAATCACCGATACCTGTCGAAGGTGTGAAGAACACCATAGCTCACGCTACAAGAGCAAGGTAGGTTACGAATTTCTTGTAGTACGGGGGACTGCGCAGTTCTTGAGTCGCAAGGAGTTTGTAATCAACCTATAGTCGGCAGTGAGGTGCGGACTTTTGAGTCCAAACAAGTATGTAATTTGTCAGCAATCAGTGAATGAAATATGCTGACATAACACCCCCTAGGGGTAATTTATAATCTTACAAATTATAACTCTTTACAGCCCGTTGAGAGATGACTTCGACAGCTTCTCAAGACCTCGTCTGCAGGGGCGGCTGTGCAGGCGATGAGCTGTCTTTCTAAGTTACGTACAAACTCTTTAAACTTAGCTGGTAATGCCATTTCTCAACACCAGGTACTTTCCATCGCACTAGAGGTTTTCCATGCCAATAGAGGCTTCCTACCACAACAGAGGCTTGTCATAACAGAATTTTCACATCACACAAGAGGCTTCCCATCACAATAGAGGCTTCCCGTCACACCAGAAACTTTCCATTACACCACTAACATTGATGATTTAATTGATATCACAACTGACAACTTTGAACTGGTCAAAACTCTCAGGGTAATTAACCATAATGTTGATTAGTAATTATTCACTGTGGCTAAATCATTACAGTCATGACCATCGTCATTATTGCCAGTCACTAATATCTTCAGCCCCATCACACTCACCAGTATTACCACTATCATCAATATTACCACTATCACCGTTATCATCAATATTACCACAATCACTGCTATCATCAATATTACCACTATCACCGCTATCATCACTATTAGCACTATCACCGCTATCATCATCAATATTACCTTCGACATGACCACTATCTTCACTTTTATCATGACAATCCACAACATCACCATCAACATGACCGCCATCAACATCACCTCAACATTCAACAACCCCCTCAATAACCACTACCAGTATTAACAACCACGTTATTAATACCATTATTATTACCATCATTATCACTGGTGCTTCTATCACCACCACCGCAATCACCGCCACAAATATCATCACCACTACAACAACAGTCCTAATCACTACCACAGTCACAGTGAACTCAACCACCACTGCAACCACAACAACTTCCATCACCCCACCACCACCCTCCCCACCACGACTACCATCATCACCATCACCACTACAGCAAACACCATCACCATTACCATCATGATCACCAGCATCAACATTATTATCATGATCATCACCACTATCACCAGCACAACCACAACAACCAAAATCACCACCATTATCATGATCACCATTACATACACTAAAAACCACCATTTCTACCCCTCTACCACCACACCAACTACAATTACCATCGCCATAGCAAACACCATCACCACTAACCATTATCACCACCACTATCGCCACCACAGCCAAACTCAGTCATTTATATCATTATCAACATCAACGCAACCACGATCACCACAACGATCACCACAACCACCACCACACCCATCGACACCACTACTGTCGTCACAACAACAACCGTCACCAACGCCACTACTATTCTCACCATAACTATCACCACCACAACCATTAGCAACTTGTACATGGAACACCTAGAGTCCAAACACTTCGCCAACCATTAGCAACACCACTACTATCCTCACCACAACCAATATCACCACCACAACCATTACCAACACCACTACTAACCTCACCACAGCCACTACCACCACCACAACCATCATCACCATCACCACTATCACTATCACCCCCAACAACTAGTATCCTCCCCACCATTAATCATCTCTCTCAGTTTTCCAAGCTAAAGGCTGAGCACAATTTCCAGCGTGATCTACAATAGTCAGCTTCGGAACAATTCCACCTTATTTGTCGCGAAATACCAATTAGGGCCTTTTTTCCCGTCTCCCATTGTAGGATTCAATTTATTGCCAAGTTAGACAAATGTTCCAGAGTCGACCCATTCAGGAAACTCCAGCAACCAAATATTTGTTCATATCTGGCCGTTCGACTCTTACAATGGTGCTGAAATTTCACGAAGAAAAAAGCAGCAGTCTACTTTGCCGAGTACACGTTTTTGTCAGCCATCTTCTGAAAAACTGCATTCATGCGAGGGGGAGGAAATGGAATGCACGCAAGTGGGATGAAATGCAGTATACGATAGAGGGATGAAACCCAGAATACGTAAGAGTGGAAATTCCAGTTATTTCTGTCCTGTGGGAAGCTCCCGAGGATGAGTCTGGTGTCACGCATGTTTTATTGTAAAAGGAAATGACTTAAAAAAAAAAAGCGAAAAGAATAAGGTATGATAGCCAGCTCATTTGTGGATGAAATGATACAGACTATTGTTCAGTCACTCGGACCATGAACCTTGCAAGAGCTAGAGCGGAACTGTGACGTCGATATGTCGATAAAGAGCAACAACCTGCGCGAGAATGGAAGCTCCTGAACTATATACCGCACGTGGGAGTTTTGTTAGTTCACTGCCCTAAACACCACAATGGTGAATAATACATTTACTTTAGTTGTAAAAACCCTAGTTGAATAAGATTATAAACCCATAGAAAAGTCGATGTAGAATGCAGAATACATGAATTTGAAGCCATGGGTGGACCCGCCAGTAGGATCTGAGAGCAACTGAAAAAAATATAGAAAGAGTCCAAAACAGAGAAGCAAGTCTTCAGGATTTTCCTGGATGAGAGTTAAAATATGAGACTGGAAGAACAGAAAGACAAGGTACATAAACGTAATTCAAAAAATTGTTCAAAGGCAGAAATTCACTGAGGTTAAGAAACTGAAAGAAATATTGCTACCAATGGATTTTATTGAGAATCCATGAGGATCATTACACTCTGAGGTCAAGATTCAGACAGGATCAAAGAAAGGCCTCTAGCCATTAACAGCACTTTGCAAAAAGCAAAATGTTTGAAAGTATCGTATCTTTAATCTAGTTTACCAAGACTAAGACCGAATAAGGACGAAGAAACGTTTGTAACATCCCTAGTTAGGAGACAAAATGTTGAATTCAATATGGTCAGGCTCGCATCTTTGGGAGGTTCACTGATATTTCCTTTATTCACCTGCGACTGTCATCAGTCGAAAAGGAACAAAACGGATTTTGTAGTTTGACATCACGTAATAGAACTTAATAGGAATAATAAGTAACGTGGATAGATTGAAATCCCTGAGAAAGCTGAAAAACTCGTTTTCGATGTGAAAAAACTACAAGTCCCATATAGTGTCCCAACCGGACATAGATTCAGTAAGGTGTTGAAACGAGAATCGTTTTACTTCCCGTACGAGCATAAGCAATTACGAACTCATTTACAAATAGGGAAGACAAAATCTGGAAGGAGAAAACTAAGTCTGTTGAAGGTCATTAATAACAAAGTAACGTTAAGTGATATCCTATATTAACCAAGAACACAAGAATGTCAAAAAGATAGTTATGATATGAATATTAAGCTTTCTCTAAATGAAGAAAAAGATTTAGGGAACACGATAGTGTTTAGCAATTGTTCTGTAATAGAGGGACCCATCCTATGAGAGTTTGCAAACACGTGACCAGAGGAGTTGTGTCCTCCTCGATGGTGGGCAAACATGCTGCTTACTTTCGTTTATTTTTTTGTGGAGCACTTGGGGAGGATAAGGCAACCATTTGAGTTGATTTAAGAAAATGGTGGGCAACTCCAATGCCTACGACTCATCACCAGTTTATATATCCTTATGCTTCTTGTATAGCAAAAATCTTTTGAAGTGTTATGCTATACAGTTGTCATTTATATGTACAAACAGCAGACAGTTTAAGTGTTTATATCTCCCTATTTTCATTACTAAATATCTTGTGGTCTGATTGCAACGTCGTTATGTATGAGGCCAGACAATATAAACTCACTTAAGTGTAGTCAGTCATATGAAATGTAAAGTGTGTGGTCAGAGACAGGGTCCACACATCAGAACATTAGATTTTAGTGTCCGAACCTCCAAGCATTTAGACAGGTCTAAACGATCCATACATTAAATTATAAATTCCGTCATTGCTAAATATATTTGAAATCGTGATATTGCGTCCACACTTTGCACCAGTTTAATGAATAAAGTTCTTGGTTAATGAGATCCTAGTAAGTGATCAGTGGTTAGGGTGGTAATTATAATATAGCTGGAGGGTTAATAGGAATTTAATTCTTTCGACTACACGAGTGTCATTTAAGGTGACACTAACCTCTTCACCACTAGTTAAGAAAGCTTTAATCCCTTAAATAGAGATCAAAGTCAACTCTCAGTGAATATACACCGAGAGGCATACATCTCTTGGTGTGTGTGTGTGTGTGTGTGTGTGTGTGTGTGTGTGTGTGTGTGTGTGTGTGTTGCACAATGTTAGAAATTTTGAAAATAAAAATTAATATATTAGTGCTTTGTAAATAAACATTAAATTTGTACAGTCAAAATTACAGTCTTTTATCACGGTTGGATGACACAAAAATGTACATATATACCATCAATCATTAAACAGCAAGATGGACGTCACAGTATAATTGACCCTCCGAATTACAGCATCTCACCCCCTTGTAATAATGTTGGCAGAATTACCTACAACATGTTATGTAAGATAACACATGTGCAACTAATGGAACGTCTTGACAAAACTCCTAGAGAGGGAAACTGTCTATTTGCGTAGCACCTCACCTATTCAGTGTGAAATCACTGTACTTTCCGCTTCCAGGACTCCAGTCTGGCCAAAAAGATTTCCCAACATCTCTTTAGATACGTTTAATTTTCTCACTCCAGCCACGCCTACTGACTGCTCAAGCTCCTGTCACTTTAGCCTCCTTTATCCTTTCTGTCCAACTCTTTCAAGGACAACCACTGCCCTTGCTTCTTTTCAGTTTCATCCTTTCTAAATGGCCTAACCACTTGAAAAATCCATCCCCCGCTCTCTGAATTAAAACTTTCATAACCAAACGTAAACATCTAATTTTACGATCGTAATTCACTACTCAAAATTCACAACACACATAAGTTCTCAAACATGACATCTCACTGCCCCCAGCCTCCTCCTCCAAGCTCTCCCAATGTTGATACATCTATAGTATATTCTCCCTTTTACTCGCCACAGAGGCTCAAGGCTCCTCCTATTTTTTCCCCTTCGTTTACTTAATTTTTCACCTCGTTTTTTACTAACATATCCACTCTCGAATATCAAATATATTTACTTCCCCCCATTTCCCTTCCTCAAATCTGATGTCAAATATTTCATTGCCTAAATATTTAGTTCCTCTCGCTACCTTCCTCTTTGTGTTCAAATATTTGTTTGTTTTACACACTTCCTAACTCCTCCACTAACCTTTGTCACTTCTCTTGAGAATCTTCCAAGAGAACTTTCATTACACAAATAACCCGCAAATAGAAAAGAGGAGCTTACGACGACGTTTCGGTCCGATTTGGACCGAAGTGTTTACTTACTACGAATAGTTTACAGCGAAAATATTAGATAGCTGTTGCTTTAAAACTGAATCTCGTTCTCCTCCTCCATATCCCCAAAAAATGATGTAATATTATCTACAGCGCCATCTAGAATTATCATCATAGTTCCGTTGCTGAAGCAAGTCACACAGAATCCAAAATCAGTAGAAGGAATTTTTTATGACTCAATCTAGGAAAACCAAACTCTTGATAGTCTGGAAATCTACCATAATGTAGACCAGGGATTCTCAACTTTTTCTCCATCATTAACCCCGTCGGATTGATATATTTCTCCATTAACTTTCCTACTCCCTTACTTCCCAAGGGGTATATTTTCCTCTGGTTGAGAATCACTGATGTAGACTATACTTTTCTCTTGATCTGTCGATTGGGTTAAGTTGCAAGGAAATTCAACGCTGTTAATGTCATCATTAAGACATTCGCTGGACCAAGCTGCAGGGAACTCGTTAGAAGAGAGGAAGGGGGGGGGTCAAGTGCTAGGGACATGCGTAAGGGACAGGTGCGGTGGACAGGTACTGAGGAAAGATGTAGGCGATAGGTGTAGGGGACAGGTACAGGGAGAAAGATGTAGGACGTAGGTGTGGGAGACAGGTGACGGTGGACATGCATAGCAGACAGGTACGAGGGACAGGTCCGCGGGGAAAGGTATGGTAAACAAGTGAGGAGGGCAGATGCAGGGGACAGGTGCGAGGGGAGAGGTATGCGTCAAGTTGGCATTGGCGATGGGTGTGGTGAAAGGAGGTTTAGGGGACAAGTGTTTTGACAGGTGAGGGGAACGCAGGTTTGGGAGACAGGTGTGGGAAAATAGGTGTATGGAATCAGAGTTAGGGAAGTAATTTTAGGGAAATGTGGTAAAAGTAAGTTCAGGGGACAAGTAAAGGGAAATAAGTCTGAAAGACAAGTGTTGAGAAAGTAGGCATGAAGGACAGGTTTAGGGAAATAAGTTGAACTGTTTGCTTAAGTGTGAATAATAAAAAGAAGAAAAAGGGGAAGAGGAGTAGGAGCAGAAAGAGCAGGAGGAGGAAGAGGAAGAGAAAAAGAAGACAAAGTAGACGACGACTAAGATGAATAAAGAAGAAACGTGGTGCACTGAGATCAATTTTTTTCTGTGCACATAGCACTCAACCACTCGTCCTACATTATATCCCTAATCAGTTGAAATCCAGGCAGCTTGTTGCCACCGAGGGTGGACGCGGGACCTCTACCCATTTAGGAGAATAACAACCAATTGTAAATGTTAACCTATCAGAGTGGCAAGCTCCAAGCTAGTTTGCCTTGTAACTAAAATTCGTCTTAGAGTTCAATCCCTCGCACGCTTTCAGCAGGTCAACACATGCTAAAGTTCTGTTCTCAGTGTGAGTTCATGAGCTGTAGCCTGCAAAAGCATTCTTGCTCTCGCTCTCTCTCTCTCTCTCTCTCCCTCCCCCCTCTCTTGCTCTCTCATTGGTGAAACTGATTATATTACGGTATCTGCCAAGATCACAGGTACATATTGTAAATATTATTGGTGGTGGAAATATTCGGTCACTCAAAAACAGCTTCTGGAGTATGCTTTGGTATTCAGAATTCCATGATTTCCTTCACTGATTGTTCCCTGGCTGGCGCGGGTACCACAGGCTATAAATTAGCACCTGTGTTCACAAGAATAATAATAATAATAATAATAATAATAATAATAATAATATAATAATAACTGATCTGAAATAAAAGCTTACTCTTTCAATTCAAAGTCGATCATTACCGCCCCTCCATTCATTCATCACGTCAGCAGATATTTGTTGTATGAACTGAAATACGACCGTGTCTACCTATCCATCAAGGACCGACCATTGGCAGCTAAATTGGATGGGCTTGTTGGTCGAGGCTTCTCTCTCAATATTTGATGTGGTCACTCTTGCTTTATTTATCATCCCCCTTCTGCCCCTCCTCGACACACTGCACCTCTATCTATCTTTTATGGCCTTACCATACAGAGTCGGTACGGGTACTCACCTATGTGAATTCTCCTATTTGTAGTTGCAGTTTTCGATTCATAGCTCCTGGCTCCCGCCTCTTCGCTGGTTGCTACTAGGTCCTCTCTCTTCCTGCTCCATGAGCTTTATCATACCTCTTCATGAAGCTATGTCTGCATCCTGCCCCCGCTACATCACTCTCCGGACCATACCACCTCCAGACAACCATGACTGAAGAAACACTTCCCAACATCCCAGCGACCCACACGAGTCACCAACCCCTAACTGCGACCCCCTGCTGCTGCACCCCATCCACCTTGTCAACTCCTCCCAGTATTCCGCATATATACAGTGTGTGCGTGTGTGTGTGTGTGTGTGTGTGTGTGTGTGTGTGTGTGTGTGTGTGTGTGTGTGTGTGTGTGTGTGTGTGTGTGTGTGTGTGTGTGTGTGTGTACTCACCTAGTTGAGGTTGCGGGGGTCGAGTCCGAGCTCCTGTGTGTGTGTGTGTGTGTGTGTGTGAAAGAGAGAGGAGGAGAGGCGAGAAAGAAAGGGCGAGGGAGGGAAAAGACGAGAGGGGGCGAGAGAGAAAGGGAGAGGAAGGGCGAGAGGGAGGGAGGGAGGGAGGGCGAAAGAGGAGAGGGAGGGAGGGCGAGAGGGAGGGAGGGAGAGAGGGCGAGAGGGAGGGAGGGAGAGAGGGAGGGAGGGAGGGAGGGAGGGCGAGAGGAAGGGAGGAAGGGAGGGCGAGAGGAAGGGAGGGCGAGAGGAAGGGAGGGAGGGAGGGAGGGCGAGAGAGAGGGAGGGCGGGCCGGCGAGAGAGAGATTTCAGTTGAGGAAAAAAAAATTTAGAGGCAACATAGCAGGTTGAGAAGTCAGCAGCGACGATGTAAACACTCACAAGCCCATGATGGTACACAAGCACTGAGTGAAACTCAACCTGCTAGGGCAAGTAGTCTAGCACTACTGTCCTTATTACAGGACCAATGTATCTACAGTCATGTGGTTCCCGCATGACTTTAATGGGGCCTAACCTTTAAAGAAGCCTAAGCATTTAAAAGAGATAGTTAATCCAATTCTCTGGAAGACTTTTGTGATCCTCCTATTGGAGAACTCAAAGAGCAATTGACTGGTTTGACTCCCAATGAAATTAAACCATCCTTTCTAGGTGAAGCTCTTTGTGCCCTGAAAAACAAAGCTGGAGGAATTAGGCCCGTTACCATAAACAACATTCTTTGTCACCTCGTTGCTAAAGCGGCTGTTTGCAGTAATCGCACAGAGGCAGGTATGTTGCTTCAACCAAAGCATCTTAACTTTGGGGCTCCCTCAAGGCAGTAAAGCAGCGGTTCATGTGGAATAGGCATGTATCAATTACCTACCTGACGTATTTGTTGTAATAACACTAGTCTTCGAGAGTGCATTTAATCTAACGAAGAGTAGAGTTTACAGTTGTTCGAATACATTTCCCTTGTTTCTTTAGTTTCAGCTGGATATAGCAACGAGTAAATGCTTTTGTTTACGAAATCACTATCACTGGGTGATCATCAATGAGATTCTCTTGCCACATTTTTCTCCACCATAACGCTTAAAGAAATCGATATCAAACTGATGTGCGACCTAAACATCTGTTTCCTGGAAGATGACACAATAGCAGGGGCAAAGAAATTTCTTCTAGGAGATTTTAATCAGGTGATTGCACCGAGACCAGCCATTGGACTCATCCTTAATACATCTAAATGCACTGAACTCTATACTTCCAGGTGTATAGATTGCTTTTACCCCACCTCAGGTGAGGTAAAAGCAACAATTGATGCACCTGGCTCACTGCCCTAATTCACTTAGAATATACGTGTATCTGCAGCGATACGCAAGCCAATCAATATGGTCTACATGGTCTTAACTGTTCCAAAACCATGGGCTGGCACGCAAGACACAATGACGTCATCGACATTATGAAGAGAAGTTTTGCTAAAGTCGAGATCCCTGATCACCAGCAACCAATAAAACTCACAACCCAGCAAACCGCCCCGACGGGATCAACATCTACCCTTGGAAGAACGGCAAGGTTTTACTAGTCCACGAGCAGCATATATATATTATTGTAACCACGATCGAGTGGTATTAATCAATATCAGCACTGAACTAGCCAAGGACTCGAACCCATGTTGTACTGGCCCGCTTCATGGTGAGGTAGAACCACATGACTCCTTAACCCACAGGACCACCCAATCCTACAAAGATGACGCAGCCATCAGAGCTAGCTGTTTTACCTGCGGTGCCGTGGGAGCTTCTAGGCTAATGTTCATTCAATTTATTCACCTTCGTGGTTGATGTGCATTTGTATTAAATATATGAAACACAATATTTTCAATATTTAAAGAAATAATTTATTTTTAATAACATGAGAGAGCAAGTAATGAGCAGACGAGTGTTCTGTAGATCCCGAGTAAACATTGGATGTTCTGCTTGTCACCTTTCTCCTCCTATTTCACTTCCCTGTAACCTGCTCCTTTACTTTTTTCATGTTCCCTCTATTTATCTTCCTCTTTCCGTCTTATTCTCTTTTTATATCTGTCCCCCTTTCCTCTTTAACCCTTCACTTCCTGTGCCATTTGCGTACTTTCCTTGCATTACTAGACGTCTGCATACTCAGTTTCTTCCCACTGTTGGTACAGGTATACGGAAAAATAAATCAAGATGCTTATAAATGGGATTTTTTTCTTATAGTATAAAATCAATGCTTCTATATGCAAAAAAGTTATATAGGTTTTTGTTGGCTGGTCTACGGTTACCATTAGCGTTTGTAAACGAAGTATTACCAATATCCGAGAGGTCGAAGGGTTGATAAACATATATGCCCTGCACTAGAGAGCTGTCAGGGATTTATGAACAAATATATTTAACACTAGAGGTGTGAAAGAATTTGTAGAGAAATATATATGCGACGCTGGAGTGGCTTACAAATCTCTGAGGAATTTGTAAACAAATGTAGTTGAAGCCAGAAGAGGTGGAAAGGTTTTGTGGCAACGATGTTATGTAAGAAGCTTAAGCATACAGAGGAGTTTGATAAAATATTAGGTATGTTTTCTAAGGCTCTCTTGGTACAAATTTTTTTTTTGACATTAACATAAATTTAAAAAATAAATCTTTAAGCGTATGAGAAAATTTTAGAAAGGACTTAATTGAAAATGAGTTCTTGCTAATTGACCAATTTTACCTATACGGCACGACATAGGTGAGTTGTGCACTGAGGAGTCTGTGGAGACAAAGAACTTTGTCCATAGAAGCAAAGAGGGGGAATGTATGAAAGTATAGCTATACGAACGTTCTTATATAGGTGCGAAGCATGGTTGGTGAATGTTGCAACAAGGAGAAGGCTGGAGGCAGTGTCTGAGGGCAATGTGTGGTGTGAATATAATGCAGAGAATTCGTAGTCTGGAAATTAAGAGGTGTAAAATTACCAAAACTATTATCCAAAGGTTGGAGGTGGTTCGGATGTATTGAGAGAATGGACCAAAATAGAATGACTTCGAAAGTGTATATATCTGTAGTGGAAGGAAAGCGGGTTAGAGGTAGGCCTAGGAAGGTTTAAAGGAGGTTGTAAAGGAGGTTTTGTGTGTAAGGGTCTTGGACTTCCAGCAAGCATGCGTGAGTATGTTAGGAGCGAATGGAGACAAATGGCTTTTAGAACTTGACGTGCTGCTGGGTAATATTTATGAAGGGGTTCAGGGAAACCGGCAGGCCGGACTTGAGTCCTGGAGATGGAAAGTACAGTGCTGGCACTCTGAAGAAGGGGTGTCAATGTTGCAGTTTTATAACTAAAGTGTAAGTACGCCTCTGGCAAGACAGTGATGGAGTGAATGATGGTGGAAGTTTTTCTTTTTCCGGCCACCCTGCCTTGGTGGGAAACGGCCGATGTGTTAATAAAACAAATAAAAAACTATGTATATATGTTGTGCCGAATACGTAAAATTGGTCAATTAGCAAGAACTCGTTTAAAATTAAATTCTTTCTAAAATTTTCTCTTATGCGTTTAAATATATATTTTTTTCACTTATGTTAATGTAAAAATTAATAGTTCTGTACCAAAAGAACGTTGGAAAACTTGCCTAACCTTATTATGAAAAGCGCCATTTAATTTAGTCTAATTTAACTAAATGTATTTTAGATAAGTTTACAATAATTTAATAATAAACAATGAAATATATTTTTATTCGTTAGATTCAGAATGATTTTTGCGAAATTATTGCAAACACAACTTTTTTCTTACCCCATTTGGCAAGAAGTGTTTTGCTATTTAAGCTAAAATAGCAAATGTTACTTATTCGGCACGACATATGTGAAATTATATATATATATATATATATATATATATATATATATATATATATATATATATATATATATATATATATATATATATATATATATATATATATATATATATATATGTATATATATATATAATATATATGTCGTGCCGAATAGGCAGAACTTGCGATCTTGGCTTAAATAGCAACGTTCATCTTGCCATACAGGACAAGCGAAAATTTGTGTATGCAATAATTTCGCCAAAATCATTCTGAACCTAACGAAAAAAATATATTTCACTGAATTTGTTTAGTATTAAATTATTGTAAACAAATCTAAAATATATATAGTTGGGTTAGGCTAAAATAAATTGTTCTTGCTATAATAAGGTTAGGTAAGTTTTCTAAGATTCTTTTGGTGCAAAATTAAAAATTTTTACATCAACATTAATGAAAAAAATATATCTTTAAACTTATAAGAGAAAATTTTAGAAAGGACTAAATTTTAAATGAGTTCTTGATAATTGACCAGTTTTACATATTCGGCACGATATATATATATATATATATATATATATATATATAAATATATATATATATATATATATATATATATATATATATATATATATATATATATATATATATATATATATATGTATATATATGTGTGTGTGTGTGTGTGTGTGTGTGTGTGTACGTACTCACCTAATTGTGGTTGTAGGAGTCGAGTCACAGCTCCTGGCCCAGCCTGTTGGCTGGTCGCTACTAGGTTCACTCTCCCTGCTCCATGAGCTTCATCATACTTCTTCGTAAAGCTATGTATAGATCCTGCCTCCACTACATCACTTCCCAAACTGTAGATGAATGGTTCAGAGAACCGACATGTTGATAAATTAGACACATGTGCAACTCTTGGGTATCTTAATTGAGGAAACGTTTCGCCACACAGTGGCTTCATCAGTCCAAACAAAGGAGAAATGTGAAGAACAGGAGGAGAATGAGGGGTTTCGTTCTCATATTTCATTGTTCTTTACGGGTTTCGTTTTCATGTTTCCTTGTTCTGGACGGGTTTCCTTCTCATATTTCCTTGTTCTGGACGGGTTTCCTTCTCATATTTCATTGTTCTGGACGGGTTTTCCTGTCATATTTCATTGTTCTGGACGGGTTTCCCTGTCATATATCATGGTTCTGGACGGGTTTCCTTCTCATATTTCATTGTTCTGGACGGGTTTCCCTGTCTTATTTCAATGTTCTGGACAGGTTTCCCTGTCATATTTCATTGTCATGGACGGGTTTCCCTGTCATGTTTCATTGTCATGGACGGGTTTCCCTGTAATATTTCATTGTTCTGGACGGATTTCCTTGTCATATTTCATTGTTCTGGACGGTTTTCCCTGTCATATTTCATTGTTCTTGACGAGTTTCCTTCTCATATTTCATTGTTCTGGACGGGTTTCCCTGTCATATTTCATTCTTCTGGACGGGTTTCCCTCTCATACTTCATTGTTCTGGACTGGTTTCCCTGTCATATTTCATTGTTCTGGCCGGCTTTCTCGGCCATATTTCATTGTTCTGGACGGGTTTCCTTCTCATATTTCATTGTTCTTGAGGGGTTTCGTTCTCATATTTCATTGTTCTTTACGGGTTTCTTTCTAATATTTCCTTGTTCTGGACGGGTTTCCTTATCATATTTCCTTGTTCTGGACGGGTTTCCTTCACATATTTCATTGTTCTGGACGGGTTTCCCTATCATATTTCATTGTTCTGGACCGGTTTCCCTGTCATATTTCGTTGATCTGGACGCGTTTCCCTCTTATATCTCATTGTTCTGGACGAGTTTCCCTCTCATGTTTCATTGTTCTGGACGGGTTTCTTTCTCATATTTCATTGTTCTGGACGGATTTCCTTCTCATATTTCATTGTTCTTTACGGGTTTCGTTCTCATATTTCCTTGTTCTGGACGGGTTTCCTTCTCATATTTCATTGTTCTGGACGGGTTTCCCTGTCTTATTTCAATGTTCTGGACCGGTTTCCCTGTCATATTTCATTGTTCTGGACGGTTTAACTGTCATATCGCATTTTTCTGGACTGGTTTCCCTGTCATATTTCATTGTTATGGACGGGTTTCCCTGTCATATTTCATTGTTATGGACGGGTTTCTCTGTCATATTTCATTGTTCTTGACGAGATCCCTTCTCATTATTCATTGTTCTGGACGGTTTAACTGTCATATCGCATTTTTCTGGACTGGTTTCCTTCTCATATTTCATTGTTCTGGACGGGTTTTCCTGTCATATTTCATTGTTCTGGACGGGTTTCCCTGTCATATATCATTTTTCTGGACGGGTTTCCCTGTCGTATTTCATTGTTCTGGACTGGTTTCACTGTCATATATAATGGTTCTGGACGGGTTTCCTTCTCATATTTCATTGTTCTGGACCGGTTTCCCTGTCATATTTCGTTGTTCTGGACGCGTTTCCCTCTTATATCTCATTGCTGTATACGGGTTTCCCTCTCATGTTTCATTGTTCTGGACGGGTTTCCTTCTCATATTTCAATGTTCTGGACGGGTTTCCTTCTCATATTTCATTATTCTGGACGGGTTTCGCGGCCATATTTCATTGTTCTGGACGGGTTTCCTTCTCATATTTCATTGTTCTTTATGGGTTTCGTTCTCATATTTCATTGTTCTTTACGGGTTTCGTTCTCATATTTCCTTGTTATGGACGGGTTTCCTTCTCATATTTCCTTTTTCTGGATGGGTTTCCTTCTCATATTTAATTTTTATGGACGGGTTTCCTTCTCATATTTCATTGTTCTTGAGGGGTTTCGTTCTCATATTTCATTGTTCTTTACGGGTTTCTTTCTCATATTTCCTTGTTCTGGACGGGTTTCCTTCTCATATTTCATTGTTCTGGACAGGTTTCCTTGTCATATTTCATTGTTCTGGACCGGTTTCCCTGTCATATTTCGTTGTTCTGGACGCGTTTCCCTCTTATATCGCATTGTTCTGGACGGGTTTCCCTCTCATGTTTCATTGTTCAGGACGGGTTTCCTTCTCATATTTCAATGTTCTGGATGGGTTTCCTTCTCATATTTCTTTGTTCTGGACGGGTTTCGCGGCCAGATTTCATTGTTCTGGACGGATTTCCTTCTCATATTTCATTGTTCTTTACAGGTTTCGCTCTCATATTTCCTTGTTCTGGACGGGTTTCCTTCTCATATTTCATTGTTCTGGACGGTTTTCCTTCTCATATTTCATTGTTCTGGACGGGTTTCCTTCTCATATTTCATTGTTCTTGACGAGTTCCCTTCTCATATTTCGTTGTTATTGACGGTTTTCCCTGTCATATTTCATTGTTCTGGACGGGTTTAACTCTCATATTTCATTGTTCTTGACTGGTTTCCCTGTCACATTTCAGTGTTCTGGACGGGTTTCCCTGTCATATTTCATTGTTCTGGACGGGTTTCCCTGTCATATTTCATTGTTCTTGAAGAGTTTTCTTCTCATCTTTCATTCTTCTGGACGGGTTTCCTTCTCATATTTCATTGTTCTGGACGGGTCTCCCTGTCATATTTCATTGTTCTGGACGGGATCCCTGTCATGTTTCATTGTTCTGGACGGGTTTCCTTCTCATATTTCATTGATCTGGACGGTTTTCCCTGTCATATTTCATTGTTCTTGACGAGTTTCCTTCTCATATTTCATTGTTCTGGACGGGTTTCCCTGTCATATTTCATTGTTCTGGACGGGTTTCCTTCTCATATTTCATTGTTCTGGACGGGTTTCCTTCTCATATTTCATTGTTCTTGACGAGTTCCCTTCTCATATTTCGTTGTTATTGACGGTTTTCCCTGTCATATTTCATTGTTCTGGACGGGTTTCCCTGTCATATTTCATTGTTCTTGACTGGTTTCCCTGTCACATTTCATTGTTCTGGACGGGTTTCCCTGTCATATTTCATTGTTCTGGACGGGTTTCCCTGTCATATTTCATTGTTCTTGAAGAGTTTTCTTCTCATCTTTCATTCTTCTGGACGGGTTTCCCTGTCATACTTCATTGTTCTGGACGGGATCCCTTTCATATTTCATTGTTCTGGACGGGTTTCCTTCTCATATTTCATTGATCTGGACGGTTTTCCCTGTCATATTTCATTGTTCTTGACGAGTTTCCTTCTCATATTTCATTGTTCTGGACGGGTTTCCCTGTCATATTTCATTGTTCTGGACGGGATCCCTGTCATATTTCATTGTTCTGGACGGGTTTCCTTCTCATATTTCATTGATCTGGACGGTTTTCCCTGTCATATTTCATTCTTCTGGACGGGTTTCCCTTTCATATTTCATTGTTGTGGACGGGTTTCCCTGTCATATTTCATTGTTCTGGACGGGTTTCCATGTCACATTTCATTCTTCTGGACGGGTTTCCTTCTCATATTTCATTGCTCTGGAGAGGTTTCCCTGTCATATTGCATTGTTCTGGACGCGTTTCCCTTTCATATTTCATCTTTTTATACGGGTTGGTCTGTCATATTTCCTTGTTCTGGACGGTTTTCCTGTCATATTTCATTGTTCTGGACGGTTTCCCTGTCATATTTCATTGTTCTGGACGGTTTCCCTGTCATATCGCATGGATCTGGACTGGTTTCTTTGTCATATTTCATTGTTTGGACGGTTTCCCTGTCACATTTCATTGTTCTGGACGGGTTTCCCTCTCATATTTCATTGTTCTGGACGGGTTTCCCTGTCATATTTCATTGTTCTGGACGGGTTTCCCTGTCATATTTCATTGTCCTTGTGACGAGTTTCTTTCTCATATTTCATTGTTCTGGACGGGTTTCCTTGTCATATTTCATTCTTCTGGACGGGTTTCCCTGTCATATTTCATTCTTGTGGATGGGTTTCCCTCTCATACTTCATCGTTCTGGACGGGTTTCCCTCTCATACTTCATCGTTCTGGACTGGTTTCCTTCTCATATTTCATTGTTCTGGACGGGTTTCCCTCTCATATTTCCTTGTTCTGGACGGGTTTCCCTGTCATATTTCATTGTTCTGGACGGGTTTCACTCTCATATTTCATTGTTCTGGACTGGTTTCCCTGTCATATTTCATTGTTCTGGCCGGCTTTCTCGGCCATATTTCATTGTTCTGGACGGGTTTCCTTCTCATATTTCATTGTTCTTGAGGGGTTTCGTTCTCATATTTCATTTTTCTTTACGGGTTTCTTTCTAATATTTCCTTGTTCTGGACGGGTTTCCTTATCATATTTCCTTGTTCTGGACGGGTTTCCTTCACATATTTCATTGTTCTGGACGGGTTTCCCTATCATATTTCATTGTTCTGGACGGGTTTCCCTGTCATATTTCATTGTTCTGGACGGGTTTCCCTGTCATATTTCATTGTTCTGGACGGGTTTCCCTTTCATATTTCATTGTTCTGGACGGGTTTCCTTCTCATATTTCATTGTTCTGGACGGATTTCCTTCTCATATTTCATTGTTCTGGACGGGTTTCCTTCTCATATTTCATTGTTCTGGACGGGTTTCCTTCTCATATTTCCTTGTTCTGGACGGGTTTCCTTCTCATATTTCATTTTTCTGGACGGGTTTCCTTCTCATATTTCATTGTTCTGGACGGGTTTCCCTGTCATATTTCATTGTTCTGGACGGGTTTCCCTGTCATATTTCATTGTTGTGGACGGGTTTCCCTGTCATATTTCATTGTTCTGGACGGGTTTCCTTCTCATATTTCATTGTTCTTGACTGGTTTCCCTGTCATATTTCATTGTTCTGGACGGGTTTCCTTCTCATATTTCATTGTTCTGGACGGGTTTCCTTCTCATATTTCATTGTTCTGGACGGGTTTCCCTGTCATATTTCATTGTTCTGGACGGGTTTCCCTGTCATATTTCATTGTTCTGGACGGTTTCCTTCTCATATTTCATTGTTCTGGACGGGTTTCCCTGTCATATTTCATTGTTCTGGACGGGTTTCCCTGTCATATTTCATTGTTATGGACGGGTTTCCTTCTCATATTTCATTGTTCTGGACGGGTTTCCTTGTCATATTTCATTGTTCTGGACGGGTTTCCTTCTCATATTTCATTGTTCTGGACGGGTTTCCCTGTCATATTTCATTGTTCTGGACGGGTTTCCCTGTCATATTTCATTGTTCTGGACGGGTTTCCCTGTCATATTTCATTGTTCTGGACGGGTTTCCTTCTCATATTTCATTGTTCTGGACGGGTTTCCCTGTCATATTTCATTGTTCTGGACGGGTTTCCCTCTCATATCTCATTGTTCTGGACGGGTTTCCCTCTCATATTTCATTGTTCTGGACGGGTTTCCTTCTCATATTTCATTGTTCTGGACGGGTTTCCTTCTCATATTTCATTGTTCTGGACGGGTTTCCCTCTCATATTTCATTGTTCTGGACGGGTTTCCTTCTCATATTTCATTGTTCTGGACGGGTTTCCTTCTCATATTTCATTGTTCTGGACGGGTTTCCTTCTCATATTTCATTGTTCTGGACGGGTTTCCCTGTCATATTTCATTGTTCTGGACGGGTTTCCCTGTCATATTTCATTGTTCTGGACGGGTTTCCCTCTCATATTTCATTGTTCTGGACGGGTTTTCCTCTCATATTTCGTTGTTCCGGACGGGTTTCCTTGTCATGTTTCCTTGTTCTGGACGGGTTTCCTGTCATATTTCATTGTTCTGGACGGGTTTCCCTCTCATATTTCGTTGTTCTGGACATGTCCTTCGCGTATTTCATTATTCTGGACGGGTTTCCTTCTCATATTTCATTGTTGTGGACGGGTTTCCTTCTCATATTTCATTGTTCTGGACGGGTTTCCTTCTATTTCATTGTTCTGGACATTATTTCATTGTTCTGGAAAGGTTTCCTTTTCATATTTCGTTGTTCTGGACGGGTTTCCCTCTCATGTTTCATTGTTCTGGACGGGTTTCCTTCTCATATTTCATTGTTCTGGACGGGTTTCCTTCTCATATTTCATTGTTCTTTACGGGTTTCGTTCTCATATTTCATTGTTCTGGACGGGTTTCCTTCTCATATTTCATTGTTCTGGAGGGGTTTCCTTCTCATATTTCATTGTTCTGGACGGGTTTCCCTGTCATATTTCATTGTTCTGGACGGGTTTCCTTCTCATATTTCATTGTTCTGGACGGGTTTCCCTGTCATATTTCATTGTTCTTGACGAGTTTCCTTCTCATATTTCATTGTTCTGGACGGGTTTCCCTGTCATATTTCATTGTTCTGGACGGGATCCCTGTCATATTTCATTGTTCTGGACGGGTTTCCTTCTCATATTTCATTGATCTGGACGGTTTTCCCTGTCATATTTCATTGTTCTTGACGAGTTTCCTTCTCATATTTCATTGTTCTGGACGGGTTTCCCTGTCATATTTCATTCTTCTGGACGGGTTTCCCTTTCATATTTCATTGTTGTGGACGGGTTTCCCTGTCATATTTCATTGTTCTGGACGGGTTTCCATGTCACATTTCATTCTTCTGGACGGGTTTCCTTCTCATATTTCATTGCTCTGGAGAGGTTTCCCTGTCATATTGCATTGTTCTGGACGCGTTTCCCTTTCATATTTCATCTTTTTATACGGGTTGGTCTGTCATATTTCCTTGTTCTGGACGGTTTTCCTGTCATATTTCATTGTTCTGGACGGTTTCCCTGTCATATTTCATTGTTCTGGACGGTTTCCCTGTCATATCGCATGGATCTGGACTGGTTTCTTTGTCATATTTCATTGTTTGGACGGTTTCCCTGTCACATTTCATTGTTCTGGACGGGTTTCCCTCTCATATTTCATTGTTCTGGACGGGTTTCCCTGTCATATTTCATTGTTCTGGACGGGTTTCCCTGTCATATTTCATTGTTCTTGTGACGAGTTTCCTTCTCATATTTCATTGTTCTGGACGGGTTTCCCTGTCATATTTCATTGTTCTTGACGAGTTTTCTTCTCATCTTTCATTCTTGTGGATGGGTTTCCCTCTCATACTTCATCGTTCTGGACTGGTTTCCTTCTCATATTTCATTGTTAGGGACGGGTTTCCCTCTCATATTTCATTGTTCTGGACGGGTTTCCCTGTCATATTTCTATGTTCTGGACGGGTTTCACTCTCATATTTCATTGTTCTGGACTGGTTTCCCTGTCATATTTCATTGTTCTGGCCGACTTTCCCGGCCATATTTCATTGTTCTGGACGGGTTTCCTTCTCATATTTCATTGTTCTTGAGGGGTTTCGTTCTCATATTTCATTGTTCTTTACGGGTTTCTTTCTCATATTTCCTTGTTCTGGACGGGTTTCCTTATCATATTTCCTTGTTCTGGACGGGTTTCCTTCACATATTTCATTGTTCTGGACCGGTTTCCCTGTCATATTTCGTTGATCTGGACGCGTTTCCCTCTTATATCTCATTGTTCTGGACGAGTTTCCCTCTCATGTTTCATTGTTCTGGACGGGTTTCTTTCTCATATTTCATTGTTCTGGACGGATTTCCTTCTCATATTTCATTGTTCTTTACGGGTTTCGTTCTCACATTTCCTTGTTCTGGACGGGTTTCCTTCTCATATTTCCTTGTTCTGGACGGGTTTCCTTCTCATATTTCATTTTTCTGGACGGGTTTCCTTCTCATATTTCATTGTTCTGGACGGGTTTCCCTGTCTTATTTCAATGTTCTGGACCGGTTTCCCTGTCATATTTCATTGTTCTGGACGGTTTAACTGTCATATCGCATTTTTCTGGACTGGTTTCCCTGTCATATTTCATTGTTATGGACGGGTTTCCTTGTCATATTTCATTGTTCTGGACGGGTTTCCCTGTCATATTTCATTGTTCTGGACGGGTTTCCTTGTCATATTTCTCTGTTCTGGAGGGTTTTCCCTTTCATATTTCATTGTTCTTGACGAGTTTCCTTCTCATATTTCATTGTTCTGGACGGGTTTCTCTGTCATATTTCATTGTTCTGGACGGGTTTCCCTCTCATACTTCATTGTTCTGGACTGGTTTCCTTCTCATATTTCATTGTTAGGGACGGGTTTCCCTCTCATATTTCATTGTTCTGGACGGGTTTCACTCCGACATTTCATTGTTCTGGACGGGTTTCCTTGTCATATTTCATTGTTCTTGAGGGGTTTCGTTCTCATATTTCATTGTTCTTTACGGGTTTCTTTCTCATATTTCCTTGTTCTGGACGGGTTTCCTTCTCATATTTCATTGTTCTGGACAGGTTTCCTTGTCATATTTCATTGTTCTGGACCGGTTTCCCTGTCATATTTCGTTGTTCTGGACGCGTTTCCCTCTTATATCTCATTGTTCTGGACGGGTTTCCTTCTCATATTTCATTGCTCTGGATGGGTTTCCTTCTCATATTTCATTGTTCTGGACGGGTTTCGCGGCCATATTTCATTGTTCTGGACGGATTTCCTTCTCATATTTCATTGTTCTTTACGGGTTTCGCTCTCATATTTCCTTGTTCTGGACGGGTTCCGGGTGTGGAAGTGTGAATTGCTCATTACTCTAAAATTTGTTCATGATTGCAGCCATGTATAAACGTAAGTAACCATTCTTACAGTATTCATTACCTTTGTAACTTGTGAGTTCATTACCTTTGTAACTTGTGAGTTCATTACCTTGTACCTAGTTCAGCCATCAAAACTTTGAAGCCCGGTCCCTGGACCCATTGTGTACCTCTGTAATCTGTAAATACCTTTGTAACTTGTCATGATTGTGACTAGACCTACCTGGAGTTCATTACCTTTGTAAATTGTGAGTTCATTACCTTTGTAAATTGTGAATTCATTACCTCTGTAACTTGCTCAGCTATCAAAACTTTGAGGCCCAGTCCCTGGACCAATTATGTACCTCTGTAATCTTCTGACTACCGCCCACAGGATGGGTATGGGGTGCGTAATAAACATATTAAACTTAACTTAATAACTTCCTTTGTGACATTGATAACAGTTGTTTAATTTGGCATGACAATCCTTTACATTGTGATTACCTAAACACCTGATACATCTGTCAAGTTCCTCCAATCTTTCAACTTTATCATTCCATGAATTGTATGCATTGCATAAAAATGATTACCCTTGCAGAAGAGACAATCTCTCTTTTCTTTGACTGGTTTCTTATTAACTGGGATACTCTTAGGAGGATACTTATTCTTCTTACCTTGTGGAGAATCATTATTTCTGATTCCTGCCTCTTGATATGCACCTATGCAACTCTTTTAGGAAATGAATTCTGATTATTACCATTGGGATAATTTTTCCCTTTGTGAAACTTGACAGATACCTCAGAGTTATTATGTGTTGTATCTTTAAAATGAGTTGGTTGGCTGGTCTGCAACTGAACAATTAATTCTTGTAGACATAGTCTTATTTCCTCCAGACCAAAATAACTCTTGTGATATTTGTTCGAGAATCATTCAAGTGTTTTATAGTTTAATTTATTCTGTACAATGGCACTCAATAACCAGTCTGATTCCTTCAGATTATATTTATTATTTAAAGTTTTGAGAGTGCTCTCCAGTTTAACTCTAAACTGCTGTAAACCTTTGTAAGTGTGATCTGGAGATTTTAAATTAACAATGATATTCACTAGATCCAACCTACTTTGTTCTATATTACCATAAGTGACCTTCAACAAGTCAACTGCTTCCTTGTAAGAGTCATGTACATTGGGAAAGGCTTGTATGAGTATGTGAGCATCTCCTCTTACCTGTCCTTTGAGGTAAAATAATTTGGTTACACAGGCTAGATCACTCCTATCATGCACAGCTGCTTTAAAAATTGACCAAAACTCCTCTCAGTTTTCTCCAGGATTAAATACAGGTAAACATAATTCTGGGAGTTTTGGCAAAGACATATTATTTGTTGGAGCAGACTGATTAACTGCCTGGTTTACACATTTTAATTTATTCAAGGCCTGACTTTTACAAGAAAGAATCTTTTCCTCCAATTCATAATACTGATTAATCATGAGATCTATTTCAGTCTCATCTACACAGTTTACTAATAAATCTCCTTCATATTTGTTGTAATATAATTTGTATGAATCATATCTATTCCCTAAAGCATCTAAATATAATTTTAAATCATCAGTATTCACAGTTTCTTGATTCATTAATTCCAAACATTTATTATATGCCTTGGTTACATGACCCTTTCTAGCTTGTACTGATGCTTTCTTTGCTCTGTATTCCATATGTTTGTCTTCTACATTAATTTCCTCAATTTCAGCCATGATGCAATGTATTAAATTCAACCCAATCAATAACACTGATTACAACTTACAACACTGATACAACTTACCTTTGAATAAATCCTAGCTACTTGAGCTTAGCAATTACATGCAAGAAAATAATATAAACTTCAAATGTACATTAATACAAACCTTTAGCCAGATTTGGCTTATCAAAATTAATATTATACAAATTAATAAATCCTTGCCAGAATTTGGCATAGCAAAATTATTATACACAATATAATCTTTAGACGGAAATATGGAAATATGGTATTTTATACCATTTATTTCCATAATCTTTAGACACACTTTTTTTTATCAATTACACATACACTGATATAAATCTTGGCCAGAATTGTCTTATCAAATTAATATTATACAAATTAATATAAACTTAACCAGACTTGACTTATCAAAATTAATATTGTAATAATTATAATCCACTACACATTCAGTAAATTTGTGAACTTAACATCCACCTCCTTCTGTCATTTCACATATAATTATTAAGTAATTAACTGATTAGTGACTTCACTAATTACCTCCGGTTCAAGAAGGACCAACGGGCAAATTAAATGTGGAAAATTACATTTATCTGTATGTATCATTATGTACATAACAATAAATGAACATAGATAATTATTATTTATCAGTTAGACAAGTAGGAATTTGGGACACCTAGGTCGCAAAAATGTCCCCCTTCGATACCTACCACTGTCATATCCACAAGTTGCTCTGGACCTATTAATTAAATGAAATATACATACACCAGGAATACTGGTAAATATATAAATTTGTGGACTGTATATTAAAAATAATAAATGGTTATATATATACACAATTACATAACAGAAGGAAAATATATCTTAATATCACTCACCAATATGACTGGAGATTAATGTGTATCATACTCAGAAAACCTCACTCTAACTAAATCTATGAAAATAATGCTGGCCAGAATTACACACAAATCTAGAGAGCTTATCTGAGGTTCCTGGAGAGGTCTTGTCCAGTCGCCTGATATCTCAAGTTATGCAGGAATGCATATCCACCAATTTCGCCTCCTATTTGAGAGGTGTCAGCACAATTTTAACCTCTAGAGCACGAAAAATTCTTCCCCATTCACCAACGTTTATACAAAATTCAAAACCAAGATGGCGAGTGTCCTGTCTGTGCAGGCGCAGGTCCAGTTTCCCATTTTCTATAACATACTTCTTTTAAAAATACAATATAGGGCATCTATTTACATTTAAATTACCGTATTTCCGGAAAATATACAGTATTTTCCATAGATCCACTAGGCTTAGTGGCTTAGTAGAGGGAAATTGTTAATACAAGAAGCATGGAAGCCTAAATATGCTTGGGATGAAACTCTACCTAAGGAATTCATTAACAGGTGGGAAGAATTAATTGGTGATTATGAAAAAAATTCCAATGTTGGAGTTTCCACACCAGGTGGCCAGATGGAAAAAATATACTCCACATTTTTTGTGATGCTTCAAAATTGGCATATGGAGCAGTCGCTTACCTTCACTGCAATAGTGTTATTTCTCCTGTTATGTCTGAGGATAAAGTGCCTCCAGTTAAATCACGTACATTACCTCAGTTGGAATTAACAGCCATCTATGTAGGTGTCAAATTAGCTAATTATATAAGAAATAAGTTGCAGGAGTTAAATATTAGTGACACTGTAATTGGTCTGATAATGAGGTATCCTTACAATGGATTCGTAATGGAAAGAGTAAAATTGTGTACATACAAAACAGAGTCGCTGAATTTTATCAGATGCAAGAGAAATATAATAGTTTGGGTCAGCATATGTTAACATTTAATCATATACCAGGTGAGGAGAATCCACTTGATTTCTTGTCTCGAGATTTACCTTAAGATAAATTTGTAAATGCTGTATCATGGTTTAAAGGACTGAGCTGATTGGTAAATAAAGTTAACTGGCCTGTACAAAAGACATATATTGCTACTGTTGAAATTACTATGGCCACTGCTCCAATAGTTTATCCCTCCTTAGGCAATGATATAAACAGGTATTCTTCTTTATGCAACTAAGTTGGTGTTTAAATTACTAAACAAAATTAATATCTCATATAATTTTTCACATCCTCTTGAATATTGGATACAGAGGGTACAGAAAGAAATCTACAGAGATGAGATTAAATTAATGATGGAAAGGAAAATTGCAAAAGGTTCCATAATAGAGAAATTGGGACTGTATTTAGAGAATAATATAATTAGGTGCAGAGGTAGGTTACAAAATGCTGAATTGGGTGAATGTGCTAAACACCCTATCTTCCTGCCCAAAACTCATCATCTAACAGTTTTAATTGTTTTAAATGTAATGCATGGTGGGGTACAAGATACCTTAAATTGTATTAGGGAAACTTTCTGGATTCCACAAGGACGGCAAAGTGTAAAAAGGGTTATTAAATCTTGTTTAATATGTCGCCTTGTGGATGCCAGATCCTATATGTACCCAGGTCCTCCACCATTGCCAAAGGAGATTGTACAATTAGTGAAACCATTTGATGAAACAGGTGTAGACTATACTGGTCCAATCATTTTAACAGGTATTTCAGATGGTGTTCCACTGAAAGTGTATGTATGCTTGTTCACTTGTACTGCTACTAGGGCAGTTCATTTAGAAGTGGGTCAGGACTTGTCTGCAGAGTAGTTTATACAGCTGTTTCGAAAGTTTGCAGCTAGGAGATCCTGTCCGAGATTGATGATTTCGGATAATGCCACCACTTTTGCAACGGGTGCTCAACACTTAATCAAATTAAATAAGAGTAACGATGTTCAGTCTCTGTTAACCCAGCAAAAGTGTACCTGGAAATTTATTACTCCTAGAGCCCCTTAGCAGTGGGGGGCGCTGTACGAAAGACTGATAGGCACAGTGAAGAGGTGTCTCTGTAAAGTACTACACAGGAAGAGAATTAATTTGGAGGAATTTCGTGCAGTGTTGGTAGAGGGGGAGAACTGGATAAATAATCGGCCTCTCTCGTACATGAGTGATACACCTGATACAGATGTATTAACACCTTCTCACCTAATATGTGGAAGGACATTGGAAGCTGCCCCTGTCTATAGAAATAATTCTGAAAAAAGTGATGAGGATTACAATGATGCAGCAGTGTTGTGTGATAAATTTAAAATGTTAAATAAAGTAATCGATCATTGGTCTAATGTGTGGCGTAAAGAATATCTTCTTACACTACGTGAACACTTTTATGGTGTGACAGAGGCAGTAAATTGACAGAACATTCAACCAGGTGACATTGTGTTAATTGATACTGAACAACATCGAACATTGTGGCCTCTGGGCAAAGTATTGACATTGTACCCAGATGCACAAGGTGTTGTCCGGAATGTCAAAGTGCTGTGTCATGG
Organism: Cherax quadricarinatus; assembly: GCF_038502225.1. NCBI lineage: Eukaryota > Metazoa > Arthropoda > Malacostraca > Decapoda > Parastacidae > Cherax > Cherax quadricarinatus. Next base: position 60,622 of record NW_027195659.1, on the reverse strand, counting down.
CCAGGGAAGTTTATGCATGATTAATAAATTGATTTCCCTGGAATTAAATGGTATTACCTGGAGTTTACCTGGAGAGAGTTCCGGGGGTCAACGCCCCCGGGGCCCGGTCTGTGACCAGGCCTCCTGGTGGATCAGAGCCTGATCAACCAGGCTGTTACTGCTGGCTGCACGCAAACCAACGTACGAGCCACAGCCTGGCTGGTCAGGAACCGAATTTAGGTGCTTGTCCAGTGCCAGCTTGAAGACTGCCAGGGGTCTGTTGGTAATCCCCCTTATGTATGCTGGGAGGCAGTTGAACAGTCTCGGGCCCCTGACACTTATTGTATGGTCTCTTAACGTGCTAGTGACACCCCTGCTTTTCATTGGGGGGATGTTGCATCGTCTGCCAAGTCTTTTGCTTTCGTAGTGAGTGATTTTTGTGTGCAAGTTCGGTACTAGTCCCTCTAGGATTTTCCAGGTGTATATAATCATGTGTCTCTCCCGTTTGCGTTCCAGGGAATACAGGTTTAGGAACCTCAAGCGCTCCCAGTAATTGAGGTGTTTTATCTCCGTTATGCATGCCGTGAAGGTTCTCTGTACATTTTCTAGGTCAGCAATTTCACCTGCCTTGAAAGGTGCTGTTAGTGTGCAGCAATATTCCAGCCTAGATAGAACAAGTAACCTGAAGAGTGTCATCATGGGCTTGGCCTCCCTAGTTTTGAAGGTTCTCATTATCCATCCTGTCATTTTTCTAGCAGATGCGAGTGATACAATGTTATGGTCCTTGAAGGTGAGATCCTCCGACATGATCACTCCCAGGTCTTTGACGTTGGTGTTTTGCTCTATTTTGTGGCCAGAATTTGTTTTGTACTCTGATGAAGATTTAATTTCCTCGTGTTTACCATATCTGAGTAATTGAAATTTCTCATCGTTGAACTTCATATTGTTTTCTGCAGCCCACTGAAAGATTTGGTTGATGTCCGCCTGGAGCCTTGCAGTGTCTGCAATGGAAGACACTGTCATGCAGATTCGGGTGTCATCTGCAAAGGAAGACACGGTGCTGTGGCTGACATCCTTGTCTATGTCGGATATGAGGATGAGGAACAAGATGGGAGCGAGTACTGTGCCTCGTGGAACAGAGCTTTTCACCGTAGCTGCCTCGGACTTTACTCTGTTGACGACTACTCTCTATGTTCTGTTAGAGAGGAAATTATAGATTCATCGACCGACTTTTCCTGTTATTCCTTTAGCACGCATTTTGTGCTCTATTACGCCATGGTCACACTTGTCGAAGGCTTTTGCAAAGTCTGTATATATTACATCTGCATTCTTTTTGTCTTCTAGTGCATCTAGGACCTTGTCGTAGTGATCCAGTAGTTGAGACAGACAGGAGCGACCTGTTCTAAACCCATGTTGCCCTGGGTTGTGTAACTGATGGGTTTCTAGATGGGTGGTGATCTTGCTTCTTAGGACCCTTTCAAAGATTTTTATGATATGGGATGTTAGTGCTATCGGTCTGTAGTTCTTTGCTGTTGCTTTACTGCCCCTTTTGTGGAGTGGGGCTATGTCTGTTGTTTTTAGTAACTGTTGGACGACCCCCGTGTCCATGCTCCCTCTCCATAGGATGGAAAAGGCTCGTGATAGGGGCTTCTTGCAGTTCTTGATGAACACGGAGTTCCATGAATCTGGCCCTGGGGCAGAGTGCATGGGCATGTCATTTATCGCCTGTTCGAAGTCATTTGGCGTCAGGATAACATCGGATAGGCTTGTGTTAACCAAATTCTGTGGCTCTCTCATAAAAAATTAATTTTGATCTTCGACTCTCAGTCTGGTTAGCGGCTTTCTAAAAGCTGAGTCATATTGGGACTTGAGTAGATCACTCATTTCCTTGCTGTCATCTGTGTAGGACCCATCTCTAGCTTGTTTAAGTAGGGGCCCAATACTGGACGTTGTTCTCGACTTTGATTTGGCATAGGAGAAGAAATACTTTGGGTTTCTTTCGATTTCATTTATAGCTTTTAGTTCTTCCCGCGATTCCTGACTCCTATAAGATTCCTTTAGCTTAAGTTCGATGCTCGGTATTTCTCTGACCAGTGTCTCCCTACGCATTTCAGATATATTGACCTCTTTTAGCCGCTCTGTTATTCTTTTCTGTCGCCTGTAAAGGGGGCGCCTGTCTCTTTCTATTTTACATCTACTCCTCCTTTTTCTTAGAGGAATAAGCCTTGTGCATACATCGAGTGCCACCAAGTTAATCTGTTCTAGGCATAAGTTGGGGTCTGTGTTGCTTAGTATATCTTCCCAGCTTATATCGGTTAGGACTTGGTTTACTTGGTATTCAATTAAATGTAAATGAAAATCTAAGGGAAAGTGACAAGAATGATATTGAAGATAGCACTGATCAGGTGATGCAAGAAGATGAAATTGTAGTAACCCCTATTAGGAAAGCAGACACTCAAGCCAGAACTGGCTGGAATCGTCTCCTAGAGGAAGGAGCAATTTGAGTCGTTTAGCAATGAACTTCGCCCAACCACAGTGTAGAAAATACTGTATATTTTCCGAAAATACAGTGTATTTTGTATGTAAATTGATGAAATATATTGTAGTTAATAAAAATTAATTTGTAAATAAAAAAAGAACCAGCGATAGTGTTAGCGTTGCTTGAGGGAGGCCATGTTTTGAACTGGGCAAGACAGACGTTAGTGAAAATCAGAATAATTTTCATCACTGTAGAGAATAAATTGTGTTTAAAGCTTCTCAAATAGGAGCAGAAATTGTTGTAGGTACAGTCCTGCAGAATGTGAGAAAACAACAATTGGACATGACTCCAAAATTAGATAGGAAAAGAGATAATAAGTACACCATCCCCCAGATAAGTAATGTCTTTATATGTTGAAATTTCTGGCCAGTAGTTTCTCCATATTTTAGGCAGAGGGTTGACATACCAAGTAATCTCCAGACAAATTAGTGAATGTTATTAATATAAATTCTCCTTCTGATATATAAATGTATATGTATTCATTAACTCAATTTTAACTTACAGTCCATATAATTTATATTAATAGTTTACCAGAATTACTGGTGATAGTTATTTCATTAAAATTAATATAGGTCCGGAGTAACTTGTTGGATTGTATGAGGGTAGTAGTTTTAAGGGAGACATTCTCTGGTGACCTGTGTGTCTCAAAATATTCTACATGCCTCAGAGTTGTAACAGTTGGTAAGGAATAATTATCTTTGTTACTTTTATTAAGTTACTTTTATGTATCTAATGAGGTTCATCCAGGTAATTTTAAATTTTCACAGCCAAAGTAAAACATGAGGTAACATGCTTTAGTTGCCATAAACCCAGCCATGTTAAGTCAAACAGCTCAGTTAAGCCCCAGCCCATAGGTAGAATAAATATCCTCCCTTTTGAGATGAACCAGAAAGAAGTAGATTGTGGTATGGCCCCATACTACAGTACTTGCCATATCTCCCTTCAGGAGAATTCAAAGAAAACTGAAGTAAGAACATTTAGGGATACCGGGGCTTATTGTTCCCTTATAAGAGAGGGAGTACTTTCCCTCTCTGAAAAAAGTCATTGCACTCATCAGATTTTTTAAAAGCATTTGGAAGAGCAGTATTTTCTGTCCCTTTACACAGAATATATGTGCAGAGTAAATATTACATGGAATATTTGACTGTACGTGTTTCTGAAGGATTTCCTATGAAAGATGTCATGTTATTACTGGGTAATAATATTTTTAATTCCACAAAATATCCAGAAAATACAGTGACTAATCCTTTTCCGACGTTGGCCATAACTCGGGCAAAATCCCAAGAGATGTCTGTTGAGAATGCTGATCCATCTTTGGATGACTCTGATCCAGGACTAGACAATTTGTTTTACGAGGAAAACTGGCCAGTCTCATAAATTTAGTGAACAGACCCAGATCAAGCCTTCCTATTCCAGGGTTGCAGAATTCCAAGATATCTGTTTCCGTGCCCAAGGGACTGTCCTTTCAGGTAGAACAGCGGAAAGATCCTTCCTTGAATTTCGCTTTTCAGGCAGCTATGGGTAAATCCTACTCAGATCACCCAGTCAAATAGAGGGAAGGCAAAAATCAGAAAGACTGGTAGTTCCTAGAAAGTTTAGATCACAAATATTAAATACAGCTCGCAATTTTTCGTTAGGAGGACACTTAGGAATTACCAAAACGTTGTATAGAATACTAAAAGAGTTTTACTGGCCAAAAATAAGGCAAGATGTGAAGAATCACATCCGCTGTTTTAGGGAATGTCGGCAAGTAGGAAAACCTGGACACTCTATTAAACCTGCACCACTCCATCCCATACCTGCAGACGAAGAGCCATTTGCAGAGTTGATCATTGATTGTGTGGGTCCATTACCTAAGTCTAAGTCTGGAAACCAGCACTCATTCACTATTATGGACAAAGTTACTAGGTATAGAGAAGCAATCCCAATGCATAGTATCAATACCAAAGCCATTCTTAAACCCCTGACTTAATTTATATCCTATTTTGGAATTCTTAAGTCTATCCAGAGTGACCAGGCTAGTTAATGCTTAGGGAAGCATTAACTAGGCCGGGAATAACTCATAAATTATCCACTGACTATTATCCTCAATCCCAAGGCGCCTTGGAAAGATTTCATCAAACATTAAAAACCATGATGAGAAGTTAATGCATGCATTTTCCTACAGACTGGGATGAATCACTTCCTCTATTGCTATTCGCAGTGAGAGAAACTATGCAGGGGTCCACAGGGTACAGTCTGTTTGAGCTAATCTTTGGGCACAACGTACGAGGTCCTCTGCGAGTGCTCAAGGAAGGATGGATGGAAGAAGACGCTTGCATAACACTCTACAACCCTTCTTCAGTGTTGTAGATAGCCATTAGTTGGTTAAGGCTAACTTAAAAACTGCTCAAAACACTATGAAACAGAGGTATGACAGAAACTCAAAGTTCCTTCAGTCCAGGAGACGAGGTGCTGGTGCAGGAGCCAATACTTGGCCACACCTTAAAAGCTAGGTTTATGGGACCTTCGCAAATTATAAGTAAATTATCTATGTACATTATTGGTAGCTCCCCTAGATAAACCCTCAAAGAGTAAAACATGCCACATAAATCAGTTTAAAATATTTAATGATCCAAATAAAGTCCCAGTAATGACTCTCTCCTCTGCCTCTGTAGACGACCCTGACTCTTTGCGCCTTATTCCTGAAATTAAAGTAAAGCTTCCCAATTTTATCCTTCTCAAGGATCCTAACCCTTTAATGATGGGGCTGTCTAAGAATCAAGTAATAAGTTTAACTGCACTCTTGCAATCTTACCCTGACATATTTTCGGATGTCCCAAAAAACTGTACACTAGGATATCATGATGTAGATACTGGAAACTCTAAACCTATTAAAGTCTCCACCTACAGAGATAATCCTGGAAAACATAGGCTACTTCAGTAGGAGGTAGCATTTCTGCTAAAACACGGATTATATACACCTGGAAAATCCCCACAATGTAAAGCAGGAGTGCCACTCTCACAATAAGAGACAACACAATAAGTTTCAGGGGCCCAAGACTGTTTAACTGCCTTCCAGTATACATGAGGGGGGATTACCAATAGACCCTTGGCTGTCTTCAAGAAGGTGCTGGACAGGCATCTAAAGTCAGTACCTGACCAGCTGGGCTGTGGTTCATACGTCAGGTTGTGTGCAGCCAACAGCAACAGCCTGGTTGATCAGGCCCTGATCCACCATGAGGCCTGGTCACAGACTGGGCTGTGGGGGCGTTGACCCCCGAAATCCTCTCCAGGTATAATCCAAGTATATTCCGGTGGAGGAGTCATCCAGTCCGTGGGCTTCACCGTGCATCCTTGTTAAGAAGTCTGACGGAGGTTTTCGACTGTACAGACTATCATAAGGTGAATGAGGTCACTATTCCAGATGCTTACCCTCTGCCACATTTGGATGTCGTAGTGGACTTTGTGGGTAAGACTACTTTTTTGTCTAAATTAGACCTCCTTAAAGGTTACTATCAGGTACCTCTGACAGACAAGGCAAAGGAAATTTCTGCCTTCATAATTCTAGGTCATTATCAATACACAGTAACCCCATTCGGAATGTGGAACTCGCCAGCATCGTTCCAAAAGCTGATCCATCAGGCTAATAAAGGACTTGAAGCCACGGCAGCTTATCTAGATATCATAGTGGTGTCCGGTACATGGAACCAACATATCCAGACTTAAAGCTCTCTTTGAGAAATTTCAGAGTTTCAAGTCAACTGTTAATTTATGTAAGTCATCTTTTAGCCAATCTGCTATTACATTTTTGGGCCATGAAGCAGGTAGTGGTAAAGTGGCCTCTAAATTTGCTAAAGTCCTTGCCATTAAAAATTACCCAGTACCTCATGATAGGAAATCTCTCCAACATTTCTTAGGGATGCTAGGGTTTTACAGACGATTCTGCAAGAACTTTGCAGATATTGTAGCCCCCCTAACCTCACTTACCAGTCATAAAACCAAATTTCAATGATCCCCAGAGTGTCACAACTTTTAATAAAGCCAAACGGCTACTGTGTACTGCACCCGCTCTCTTGTCTCCTGAATTCTCAAAACCCTTTACACTACAGGTTGATGCATGTGAGTCAGGGGTAGGGGCAGTACTCCTACGAAAATCTGGGGAAGAGTGCTCGCAGCCTGTGGCTTACTTCTCGGCCAAGTATCAACCTCACCAGAGGGCCAACTCCACAATTGGAAAAGAAGCCCTTCCTCTAATATTGGCATTAGAACATTTCGAGGTCTACGTGGAGCAGTCATCCCAAGTGGTCACAGTCTACAGCAATCACAATCCACTAAGAACTGCAACATGAAGAACCACAACACACGTCTAATGAGATGGAGTCTCAGGCTGTAACCTTATAACATAAAATTTATGCATACTGCCGGAAAGGATGATAAGCTCAGTGATTCCCTGTCCCGTATTTAAATTTAGGTTAGGATGTGTTAGGGACTAAATGGGCAGCTTAACTCTTCCCTCCCCCTTGTTTATATAAAATGTGTTGTAATGCTAGTGGGATTTTTTTTTTTTTTTTTGAGGGGACATTCTGCTACCATCTATAGGTGTCTTGAACCAATGTTAGCCCTACTGTCCACTCCATCGCTCTAGGATAGAGTTTGACTTTATGTCTCGAGAAAAGTTGAGCCATATCTAATGAGTTGGATGGTTGAGAGGAATGGCAGTTCCATTATTCATTCACTGCCTGACCATGGTAGAGTGTGGTTGTGCTCTGCACCCCTCTGCTGTTTTCAGGCGAGCTACCTTGTATCAACATGGCACTGAGTGTGAGGAGGCGCTTAAATACCATCGGTATTGAGCTGCTTCGTGGGGCGATTTCACCCTCTTCAGCGCAGGTATTACTCCCAACAATCATTAGGGAGACCTATGGTATCCAGGACGATGAGGTGTATGGTGTTGCCCTGAATGGGGCTTACAGAATCTTCGTCAAACTGAATTCCACGTCCGTGTACGAGTCTTTGGTGACGAGATTCCAAGACGTGAGTCTTGACACTACTCCAGCTGTGAAGGTGCATATCTCGCCACTTTACATGGGTAAAGATTCGTAATGACCCATTTGAGGCAGATGAGGCTGACATCAGGAGTGTTTTTGAGGCATATGGGACCGTACATCTGGCACAACAGGGCAACTGGACGGCTGGTGCTTACATGAGCCGTCTGGAGGGAACCTTTTCCCTGAAGATGACTCTGAGACATCCCATACCGTCTTACATCGTGTTGGAGGACTTCAGGACGCAAGTTATGGTATCGTACGCCGGACAGAGACGTACGTGCAGAATATGTGGGGCGTACGACCATATGGCAGCAGCGTGTGTGAAGCTGAGGAGGGCGCCTGCACAAACTGGTGAAGCACCAGTTACCAGCGTGGTAGCTGTTGTTGAGAGCCCCAAGCAAAAGCAAGGGCTTGGGCGCTTGTGGAGTGAAGAGGTGGAGGATTCCAAAGAAGAGACTGGCGTGTGTGAGGTAAGCTGTGACATAAAAGGATCTGTTACTAGGCAAGGAAAAAGTACAGAAGTGCAAGTGCAGGAGGAGGTGCAGGCTCTCGAGGAAGAGCTTCAGGAAGTGTTGAGGACATTGATGCCACCTGCAGAGGATGTTGTTCCTGAGCTGGTGAGAGGCACGGTGTTGCCTGTAGAAGAATGTAATGATAAAAACCATAGCAGGGTTGAAGGGCAAACTAGTAAGCGTGAGTTGTCGCCGTGTGCTGTGGAACGAGGCGTGGTGGAGGTTGAGGTACATCATGAGGGAACCTCAGAAGATAACATGGATGTGGAGGGCATCACGAGGAAGAGAGCAGTGGCGTCAGACTCAGATGATGTCCTGACGCCGGTGCAGAGGTCTGGGAGGAAGGAAGAGCACTGTCGAGGTAGTTAAGATAAGAGGCATTGCAAAAAGGGGGGGGGGGTTGATGGTGTGAAGCCTTGTGCTAGCTCTGGAGCAGGAGGCCCTGGGATGAATGAAGAGAGGAGGAAGGGTTGGAAACTACAAAGAGGCCTTAGGTGTATGACTGTGAACGTAAATGGACTGTGTAATAGTGTGAAGAGGGAATGGTTTCGAATGTTTCTGTGTATATATAGGGTGGATGTAGTGTTCCTGCAAGAACACAATTTCAAGGAGGGAAGAGAGCTCGAGGTGGAGGGGTTTCAGGTCATGACTCTGCCATCTGCATGTCTGAAAGGTGGTGTGGGTATATTGATCAGGGAGGCGAGCCCGTTTGTGTTGCTAAGAAGTGAGGGGGAGGGGGGAGAGTATTGCACATGGATGGGTGGTGGATGGGAGAGAGGGTATCCTTTGTAAGTGTGTATGCACCAGCAGAAAATGATGTGAGAGTAAAAAGGGATTTTGTATGTGAAGAACTAGTTTTCTTCTTACGTGGTTTACCTGCAGTGGCCATCGTTGGTGGGGACTGGAACTGCGTTATTAGGAGGGCTGACATAGAACCAAAAGGGGCGGGGCACGTGTCGGCGGCCTTGCGAGATCTTTTGAGGGATATTCAGTTGTGGGATGCGGTTGGAGGAGGGGCGTGGGAGGTAGAGCACACTTTTGTAAGAAGGGGTTACGCGGCTAGGTTGGATAGGCTGTATATATCTCAAGGGGTTTGGTTGACATTTTTCCGTACAATAGAAGTAGCTTATTCAGATCATCGGGCGGTAGTAGCAGAGGTGGGGTGGGAGTCACTAGCAGGTATATCTAGGGGATATTGGAAGTTAAATACAAGTGTGTTAGGCGATGAGGAGGGGATAGAGGGATTTGCAACGCAGTGGGAAGGGTTACGTGCAGAGGTAAATGGGGTAGAGGATGTGGTGATGTGGTGGGATGGTGTGGCTAAAGAACGGATTAAGCAATATTACGTAAGGGAAGGGAAACGTATCAATTCTTTAAAATATGGGCTTGCCAACTATTTGGAGGATAGATTACGGGGTTGTTATGCGAGGGGGACGGTGGCGGGCACTTATCCAGTGGATGATATAATGGCAATTAAAGGGAGGCTGCGTGAGGTACAGGATGAGAGGTTCCAAGCGGTGCGGGTACAGGCGGGGCTGGAAGAGGTGTTATGGGGAGATAGTCATGCAATGACTATTCCATGGTTGAAGGTTCATGAGTCGATAGGAGGGTACAGGGAAGGGCAGGTCATACCAGCTACGGAAGGAATGGGGGTGTTTGCTGATAAGTGGTATGAGAAGTACTTGCAATGAGAAGGGGTAGAGGATGGGGTTTTAGAACAGGTGTGTGGGAGTGTGGTATGTCAGTTGCGTAACAATGATAGGGAAGCACTGGGTGGGGAAATAACTGAGGGGGAAATATGGAGGGCTTTAAGTGGAATGCGAAAGGGCAAAGCACTGGGAATTGATGGACTCCCGGCAGAGTTTTATCAGCAGCATTGGGAATTAATGAGGCAATGGGCTAGTAACCCCTTCTCCTGTATACAATTACTAAAAAAGAGAAGAAGAAAAACTTTATAAAACTGGGTTGCTTAAATGTGCGTGGATGTAGTGCGGATGACAAGAAACAGATGATTGCTGATGTTATGAATGAAAAGAAGTTGGATGTCCTGGCCCTAAGCGAAACAAAGCTGAAGGGGGTAGGAGAGTTTCAGTGGGGGGAAATAAATGGGATTAAATCTGGAGTATCTGAGAGAGTTAGAGCAAAGGAAGGGGTAGCAGTAATGTTAAATGATCAGTTATGGAAGGAGAAAAGAGAATATGAATGTGTAAATTCAAGAATTATGTGGATTAAAGTAAAGGTTGGATGCGAGAAGTGGGTCATAATAAGCGTGTATGCACCTGGAGAAGAGAGGAATGCAGAGGAGAGAGAGAGATTTTGGGAGATGTTAAGTGAATGTATAGGAGCCTTTGAACCAAGTGAGAGAGTAATTGTGGTAGGGGACTTGAATGCTAAAGTAGGAGAAACTTTTAGAGAGGGTGTGGTAGGTAAGTTTGGGGTGCCAGGTGTAAATGATAATGGGAGCCCTTTGATTGAACTTTGTATAGAAAGGGGTTTAGTTATAGGTAATACATATTTTAAGAAAAAGAGGATAAATAAGTATACACGATATGATGTAGGGCGAAATGACAGTAGTTTGTTGGATTATGTATTGGTAGATAAAAGACTGTTGAGTAGACTTCAGGATGTACATGTTTATAGAGGGGCCACAGATATATCAGATCACTTTCTAGTTGTAGCTACACTGAGAGTAAAAGGTAGATGGGATACAAGGAGAATAGAAGCATCAGGGAAGAGAGAGGTGAAGGTTTATAAACTAAAAGAGGAGGCAGTTAGGGTAAGATATAAACAGCTATTGGAGGATAGATGGGCTAATGAGAGCATAGGCAATGGGGTCGAAGAGGTATGGGGTAGGTTTAAAAATGTAGTGTTAGAGTGTTCAGCAGAAGTTTGTGGTTACAGGAAAGTGGGTGCAGGAGGGAAGAGGAGCGATTGGTGGAATGATGATGTAAAGAGAGTAGTAAGGGAGAAAAAGTTAGCATATGAGAAGTTTTTACAAAGTAGAAGTGATACAAGGAGGGAAGAGTATATGGAGAAAAAGAGAGAAGTTAAGAGAGTGGTGAAGCAATGTAAAAAGAGAGCAAATGAGAGAGTGGGTGAGATGTTATCAACAAATTTTGTTGAAAATAAGAAAAAGTTTTGGAGTGAGATTAACAAGTTAAGAAAGCCTAGAGAACAAATGGATTTGTCAGTTAAAAATAGGAGAGGAGAGTTATTAAATGGAGAGTTAGAGGTATTGGGAAGATGGAGGGAATATTTTGAGGAATTGTTAAATGTTGATGAAGATAGGAAAGCTGTGATTTCGTGTATAGGGCAAGGAGGAATAACATCTTGTAGGAGTGAGGAAGAGCCAGTTGTGAGTGTGGGGGAAGTTCGTGAGGCAGTAGGTAAAATGAAAGGGGGCAAGGCAGCCGGGATTGATGGGATAAAGATAGAAATGTTAAAAGCAGGTGGGGATATAGTTTTGGAGTGGTTGGTGCAATTATTTAATAAATGTATGGAAGAGGGTAAGGTACCTAGGGATTGGCAGAGAGCATGCATAGTTCCTTTGTATAAAGGCAAAGGGGATAAAAGAGAGTGCAAAAATTATAGGGGGATAAGTCTGTTGAGTGTACCTGGTAAAGTGTATGGTAGAGTTATAATTGAAAGAATTAAGAGTAAGACGGAGAATAGGATAGCAGATGAACAAGGAGGCTTTAGGAAAGGTAGGGGGTGTGTGGACCAGGTGTTTACAGTGAAACATATAAGTGAACAGTATTTAGATAAGGCTAAAGAGGTCTTTGTGGCATTTATGGATTTGGAAAAGGCGTATGACAGGGTGGATAGGGGGGCAATGTGGCAGATGTTGCAAGTGTATGGTGTAGGAGGTAGGTTACTGAAAGCAGTGAAGAGTTTTTACGAGGATAGTGAGGCTCAAGTTAGAGTATGTAGGAAAGAGGGAAATTTTTTCCCAGTAAAAGTAGGCCTTAGACAAGGATGTGTGATGTCACCGTGGTTGTTTAATATATTTATAGATGGGGTTGTAAGAGAAGTAAATGCGAGGGTCTTGGCAAGAGGCGTGGAGTTAAAAGATAAAGAATCACACACAAAGTGGGAGTTGTCACAGCTGCTCTTTGCTGATGACACTGTGCTCTTGGGAGATTCTGAAGAGAAGTTGCAGAGATTGGTGGATGAATTTGGTAGGGTGTGCAAAAGAAGAAAATTAAAGGTGAATACAGGAAAGAGTAAGGTTATGAGGATAACAAAAAGATTAGGTGATGAAAGATTGAATATCAGATTGGAGGGAGAGAGTATGGAGGAGGTGAACGTATTCAGATATTTGGGAGTGGACGTGTCAGCGGATGGGTCTATGAAAGATGAGGTGAATCATAGAATTGATGAGGGAAAAAGAGTGAGTGGTGCACTTAGGAGTCTGTGGAGACAAAGAACTTTGTCCTTGGAGGCAAAGAGGGGAATGTATGAGAGTATAGTTTTACCAACGCTCTTATATGGGTGTGAAGCGTGGGTGATGAATGTTGCAGCGAGGAGAAGGCTGGAGGCAGTGGAGATGTCGTGTCTGAGGGCAATGTGTGGTGTGAATATAATGCAGAGAATTCGTAGTTTGGAAGTTAGGAGGAGGTGTGGGATTACCAAAACTGTTGTCCAGAGGGCTGAGGAAGGGTTGTTGAGGTGGTTCGGACATGTAGAGAGAATGGAGCGAAACAGAATGACTTCAAGAGTGTATCAGTCTGTAGTGGAAGGAAGGCGGGGTAGGGGTCGGCCTAGGAAGGGTTGGAGGGAGGGGGTAAAGGAGGTTTTGTGTGCGAGGGGCTTGGACTTCCAGCAGGCATGCGTGAGCGTGTTTGATAGGAGTGAATGGAGACAAATGGTTTTTAATACTTGACGTGCTGTTGGAGTGTGAGCAAAGTAACATTTATGAAGGGATTCAGGGAAACCGGCAGGCCGGACTTGAGTCCTGGAGATGGGAAGTACAGTGCCTGCACTCTGAAGGAGGGGTGTTAATGTTGCAGTTTAAAAACTGTAGTGTAAAGCACCCTTCTGGCAAGACAGTGATGAAGTGAATGATGGTGAAAGTTTTTCTTTTTCGGGCCACCCTGCCTTGGTGGGAATCGGCCAGTGTGATAATAAAATAAAATAATTTTTTGGTTAGGTTATTTAATTGCATGAAGGAGAGAGGTGAGCTGGGTGAGAAGCAGGCAACGGCTGTCGTTGTATTGGTACCGAAGGGTAAGGGGCAGTATATGCTTCGGGATTACCAGGCGATCTCGTTGTTATGCGAAGATTACAAATTGTTTGCGAAGATTTTGGGAAATCGGGTCAAGTGTGTGGTGGGGCAGGTAGTATCAAGAACTCAGTTTGGTTTGCCAGGGAGGTCTATGGTGGAGGGGCATGGGTTACTTAGGGATTTCGTGGAGGCAAAAGGGGGGGAGGGGGGAGGTTTGGTGGCTCTCGATTGGCAAGGGGCATATGATAGAGTGGATCGGAAAGCATTGAAAGCCATCCTCAGGGGTCAGGGGTTTGGGGAAGAAATAGTGGGTTGGGTTGAGGCGTTGTATGGAGGTGCAATGGCGAGGGTACAGATTAATGGTCGATTGGGTGGGAAGATTGTAATGGGTAGGGGACTTAGGCAGGGGTGTCCTATGTCACAATTATTGTTTGCGTGTGTACAGGACCCCTTTTATAGATTGGTGGAGCAGCGTATGTGTCACGTAGAGGGACCAGGGTGTGAGGTTGAGAGGGTTTGGCCAGTTTTAATTGGGTATGTGGATGATACAACTGTTCTGATCAGGGAGGGGGTGACAATGGACACATTAGATGGGGTAGTACGAATGTTCGCAGGGGCAACTGGTATGAGGGTAAATTCAGATAAATCCATGGTTATGGGGTTAGGAGCTTGGGCAGGAAGGGTTGATTGGGGTAGTGCAGTTGTGAGGAAGCAGGTGAATTCGTTAAAAATTTGCGGTCTTATTTATGAAGACGATCTAACTGTGGCACGCATGGAAAACTCGATTAGGATGGTAGAAAGGATTCAGGGACGCTTGGGTGCATTGCGACCTTATCATTTGACCCTTTTGCAGCGTGCCATTGTTATTAATATCTTACTGAATAGCAAAGTATGGCACGTGGCAGCCATGTTCCCATTAACTGGGCCAGCAATAACCAACATACTTAGGAAGGTTTTTAAATTCTTGTGGGGTTCGAGCTGTGATTGGATTAAAAGGGATGTGGTAATGTTACCTGTAAGTAAGGGGGTGGGCTGGGATTGCTGGACTTAAAGTGGAGGGTCAAATGTGTCTTCATTAAAAGGGAGGTGATGAGGGAAAGTGTGGGTGGGGGGGGGGGTTGGCCAGGATCCATAACAGATTGCAACGGATGTATACAGGAGTTGAGTTGCATGAGTGTGAAACTGTGTTGAGGGCTCTGGCGTGGGATCGAGAGCCAGCAAACGTCAAAATAGGTAGGTTGTGTAGATTGTTAGCCGGGAGGGTTGTAGCGCCTGTAGAGGGAATTTTCCCCATGTATGCATGGGGAAGTATATGGAATAGGTTGAGTAGGATGAGGTTGCAACCTCGTGTTCGGGATGTAATGTATCGTTTTCTGCAATTTTACCGTCGGGTGTGGTTCTACGGGATAGACGGGTCGTTGACGGGGGGGTGTGCGGGATATGTGGTGGGGAGGAGTCGGCTTTTCATGTAGTATATTTTTGTGGCGGACTGAGGAGTGTCAAGGGGTGGTTAAATAGGGTGATATAAAGGATAGGAGGTCAAGGAATTTCTGTATTGAGAGCATTAAGTCTCGACGTGGGGGGTTGGGAGGAAAGTGTAATCAGAGCTGTGGGGTACATTATGGCAGATTATATATATATATAGTGTGGGGATTGCGGGGGAAACAGGTCAGTGAGGTGAAGAGGAGGGTGTTAGCGGTAATGTTCTACAAAACGGTATGTAGAAATAAAGAAATTTATGGGAGGAGGTGGGTGAGGGATTTTTCAGAGGGATATAGGCAACTTACGTTACAGGTTTTATTAGACTTGTAATGTACGAGGGAGGGGGAGGGTACGATTGGAAAGTGTTGCTGGGGCAGGGAAGTCATGGGTGAAAACAGGGTCGCCTCCCTGGTAATGGATGACAACAAATGTTTGCGTGTGTGTTGGATGAGTGATGCGTGAGTGAATAATATATGGACCACGGGTGCAAGCACCTGTGGAGCTGGCCAGTTTTTTGTGTCATGGACTATACACTATTCTATGTACATAGTAGTCTTAAGTCGTATTATTATGTTGTTATCTATGTACATAGCAGTCTTAAGTCACATTATTTTGTTATCTATGTACATAGCAGTCTTAAGTCATATTATTATGTTATCTATGTACATAGCAGTCTTAAGTCATATTATTATGTTGTTATCTATGTACATAGCAGTCTTAAGTCATATTATTATGTTGTTATCTATGTACACAGCAGTCTTAAGTCATATTATTATGTTGTTATCTATGTACATAGCAGTCTTAAGTCATATTATTATGTTGTTATCTATGTACACAGCAGTCTTAAGTCATATTATTATGTTGTTATCTATGTACACAGCAGTCTTAAGTCATATTATTATGTTGTTATCTATGTACACAGCAGTCTTAAGTCATATTATTATGTTGTTATCTATGTACATAGCAGTCTTAAGTCATATTATTATGTTCTTATCTATGTACACAGCAGTCTTAAGTCATATTATTATGTTGTTATCTATGTACATAGCAGTCTTAAGTCATATTATTATGTTGTTATCTATGTACATAGCAGTCTTAAGTCATATTATTATGTTCTTATCTATGTACACAGCAGTCTTAAGTCATATTATTATGTTGTTATCTATGTACATAGCAGTCTTAAGTCATATTATTATGTTGTTATCTATGTACATAGCAGTCTTAAGTCATATTATTATGTTGTTATCTATGTACATAGCAGTCTTAAGTCATATTATTATGTTGTTATCTATGTACATAGCAGTCTTAAGTCATATTATTATGTTGTTATCTATGTACATAGCAGTCTTAAGTCATATTATTATGTTGTTATCTATGTACATAGCAGTCTTAAGTCATATTATTATGTTGTTATCTATGTACATAGCAGTCTTAAGTCATATTATTATGTTGTTATCTATGTACATAGCAGTCTTAAGTCATATTATTATGTTGTTATCTATGTACATAGCAGTCTTAAGTCATATTATTATGTTGTTATCTATGTACATAGCAGTCTTAAGTCATATTATTATGTTGTTATCTATGTACATAGCAGTCTTAAGTCATATTATTATGTTGTTATCTATGTACATAGCAGTCTTAAGTCATATTATTATGTTGTTATCTATGTACATAGCAGTCTTAAGTCATATTATTATGTTGTTATCTATGTACATAGCAGTCTTAAGTCATATTATTATGTTGTTATCTATGTACATAGCAGTCTTAAGTCATATTATTATGTTGTTATCTATGTACATAGCAGTCTTAAGTCATATTATTATGTTGTTATCTATGTACATAGCAGTCTTAAGTCATATTATTATGTTGTTCTCTATGTACATAGCAGTCTTAAGTCATATTATTATGTTGTTATCTATGTACATAGCAGTCTTAAGTCATATTATTATGTTGTTATCTATGTACATAGCAGTCTTAAGTCCTATTATTATGTTGTTATCTATGTACATAACAGTCTTAAGTCATATTATTATGTTGTTATCTATGTACATAGCAGTCTTAAGTCATATTATTATGTTGTTATCTATGTACATAGCAGTCTTAAGTCATATTATTATGTTGTTATCTATGTACATAGCAGTCTTAAGTCATATTATTAT
Organism: Cherax quadricarinatus; assembly: GCF_038502225.1. Lineage (NCBI taxonomy): Eukaryota > Metazoa > Arthropoda > Malacostraca > Decapoda > Parastacidae > Cherax > Cherax quadricarinatus. The sequence goes on along the minus strand of NW_027195659.1, from coordinate 43,694 downwards.
GTTGTTATCTATGTACATAGCAGTCTTAAGTCATATTATTATGTTGTTATCTATGTACATAACAGTCTTAAGTCATATTATTATGTTGTTATCTATGTACATAGCAGTCTTAAGTCATATTATTATGTTGTTATCTATGTACATAGCAGTCTTAAGTCATATTATTATGTTGTTATCTATGTACATAGCAGTCTTAAGTCATATTATTATGTTGTTATCTATGTACATAGCAGTCTTAAGTCATATTATTATGTTGTTATCTATGTACATAGCAGTCTTAAGTCATATTATTATGTTGTTATCTATGTACATAGCAGTCTTAAGTCATATTATTATGTTGTTATCTATGTACATAGCAGTCTTAAGTCATATTATTATGTTGTTATCTATGTACATAGCAGTCTTAAGTCATATTATTATGTTGTTATCTATGTACACAGCAGTCTTAAGTCATATTATTATGTTGTTATCTATGTACATAGCAGTCTTAAGTCATATTATTATGTTGTTATCTATGTACATAGCAGTCTTAAGTCATATTATTATGTTGTTATCTATGTACATAGCAGTCTTAAGTCATATTATTATGTTGTTATCTATGTACATAGCAGTCTTAAGTCATATTATTATGTTGTTATCTATGTACATAGCAGTCTTAAGTCATATTATTATGTTGCTATCTATGTACATAGCAGTCTTAAGTCATATTATTATGTTGTTATCTATGTACATAGCAGTCTTAAGTCATATTATTATGTTGTTATCTATGTACATAGCAGTCTTAAGTCATATTATTATGTTGTTATCTATGTACATAGCAGTCTTAAGTCATATTATTATGTTGTTATCTATGTACATAGCAGTCTTAAGTCATATTATTATGTTGTTATCTATGTACATAGCAGTCTTAAGTCATATTATTATGTTGTTATCTATGTACATAGCAGTCTTAAGTCATATTATTATGTTGTTATCTATGTACATAGCAGTCTTAAGTCATATTATTATGTTGTTATCTATGTACATAGCAGTCTTAAGTCATATTATTATGTTGTTATCTATGTACATAGCAGTCTTAAGTCATATTATTATGTTGTTATCTATGTACATAGCAGTCTTAAGTCATATTATTATGTTGTTATCTATGTACATAGCAGTCTTAAGTCATATTATTATGTTGTTATCTATGTACATAGCAGTCTTAAGTCATATTATTATGTTGTTATCTATGTACATAGCAGTCTTAAGTCATATTATTATGTTGTTATCTATGTACATAGCAGTCTTAAGTCATATTATTATGTTGTTATCTATGTACATAGCAGTCTTAAGTCATATTATTATGTTGTTATCTATGTACATAGCAGTCTTAAGTCATATTATTATGTTGTTATCTATGTACATAGCAGTCTTAAGTCATATTATTATGTTGTTCTCTATGTACATAGCAGTCTTAAGTCATATTATTATGTTGTTATCTATGTACATAGCAGTCTTAAGTCATATTATTATGTTGTTATCTATGTACATAGCAGTCTTAAGTCCTATTATTATGTTGTTATCTATGTACATAACAGTCTTAAGTCATATTATTATGTTATCTATGTACATAGCAGTCTTAAGTCATATTATTATGTTGTTATCTATGTACATAGCAGTCTTAAGTCATATTATTATGTTGTTATCTATGTACATAGCAGTCTTAAGTCATATTATTATGTTGTTATCTATGTACATAGCAGTCTTAAGTCATATTATTATGTTGTTATCTATGTACATAACAGTCTTAAGTCATATTATTATGTTGTTATCTATGTACATAGCAGTCTTAAGTCATATTATTATGTTGTTATCTATGTACATAGCAGTCTTAAGTCATATTATTATGTTGTTATCTATGTACATAGCAGTCTTAAGTCATATTATTATGTTGTTATCTATGTACATAGCAGTCTTAAGTCATATTATTATGTTGTTATCTATGTACATAGCAGTCTTAAGTCATATTATTATGTTGTTATCTATGTACATAGCAGTCTTAAGTCATATTATTATGTTGTTACCTATGTACATAGCAGTCTTAAGTCATATTATTATGTTGTTATCTATGTACATAGCAGTCTTAAGTCATATTATTATGTTGTTATCTATGTACATAGCAGTCTTAAGTCATATTATTATGTTGCTATCTATGTACATAGCAGTCTTAAGTCATATTATTATGTTGTTATCTATGTACATAGCAGTCTTAAGTCATATTATTATGTTGTTATCTATGTACATAGCAGTCTTAAGTCATATTATTATGTTGTTATCTATGTACATAGCAGTCTTAAGTCATATTATTATGTTGTTATCTATGTACATAGCAGTCTTAAGTCATATTATTATCTTGTTATCTATGTACATAGCAGTCTTAAGTCATATTATTATGTTGTTATCTATGTACATAGCAGTCTTAAGTCATATTATTATGTTGTTATCTATGTACATAACAGTCTTAAGTCATATAATGTGAGTTGTGTTTAGGTGCAGTTGTCACAAAATTTTGTTTTGTTTTATGTGTTAGGGAAGTATGTGGAATTTTTGTGTGTAGCCGCTACATGGCTGGGTTTTATACTTTATACCTTTGTATTCTCTGATGTTTTTCATAATATTAAGTTTTATTTAAATGCTATGTTGAATGACTAGGGTTTACATGCTAAGATAATTGCACATAAGTTGCCTTTGGGTGTTGACATTCATTGTTGCAACCTTCTTAGAAAATTAAACTTTTGCGGGGTTTTCTTTCACCAGGTTGAGGTGTCATTGTGTTAAGTAAAGACATGTATCCCATTTAATTGTTATTAATATTTTTGTGTCCAAGATGTTTCTGCATCACTCATGATAGTGTAATTCCTATGTATCCTTTAATGTTAAGTTAAGATGCAATCAGGTTGGTGATGGTTATATTTTGCGGGAGGGGGGGGGTGAAATTGTGGTAAAAGTTTAAGCCTTCACAGGTATATAACTCTGGTATAACTGGGTGTATATGGTGTGTGGTATTAGGGTGTCAGAACACTCTTGTCTGTTGTAATCATTATTGTAAGGGTGAATTGGGAATTTGTGATTTAACTCATTTTGTGTACGTTTTAATATAATTTCTACCTTGCATTGTAATGTTTTAAATAAAATATAAAAAAAAAAGTTTCATTATTGTTCAGTGGCATGGCAGCACGCTACCCATGGAGGTGGAAGTCTAGTCCTGGCTATTAGAGCCCTTTTGGGGTGGGGATATGACATGCAAAGAGTATGTTACATTTATTCGGCATATGTACACACTTCCATTAAGCTACCTCCCAACCAGCGAACCGGGTGCTAAAAGTTTAACAATTTTTAGGGTGCCCATTGAACCTTGGTTCCTTGTCCAATCACAATCAAGCCTGCCAAATGCTGAGGCGATGTGGTATCACTCAGGGTCAGCATTTGTCAGACTTACCTTTAGCTGGTTGAGTATGGTGCTCTCTCTCTGGCTTCTGTCTTTGCCATTCTTTGTCACCGTGTGGTACACTTATATTCGAGTCCTGCGCATAGCATACATAAGTGTACAATATATATACATATATATATATATATATATATATATATATATATATATATATATATATATATATATATATATATATATATATGTGTGTGTGTATGTGTGTGTGTGTATGGTGAACGAAATACAGGTTAAATATTACTGCTGAGTTTGTTTTGCTCCAAAAAAACATTATGACCAGGTTACAGGCCATTATATTACCTGTGTTCATCATAAGTGGTGACTGCAGTAGAGTCCTTAACAGAGTCTGGACTATTATTATTATTATTATTTAATCAAAAAGAAGCACTAAACCTATAAGGGTCATACAGTGCCGCCGGGCTGGGAAGGATGCAGGAGTAATGGGCAACAAGAGGGAGAGGGATGATTATTAAGTCATGGAGTGTAGTGGGGCAGTGGATAGTGCAGGGGTAGAGGGTAGCAAGAGATTAAGGTAGAAAGGGCCATGAGGAGTACTAAAGGCATCATCATCAGAGTTTGTGCAGTAAATCGTTTACTGTCAAAAAGTCAATGAGAGAGTCTGGGTTAAAAGAGGGCCTATCAGCAAGAAGGGAAAGTAAAGTAAGGGCAGTAGAGTGGTGACGACATTGGAGGTAAATTCTGCGTGCTCGTTGATGGAGTGGGCAGTCCAACAGAATGTGGCTAACAGAAACTGAAACCTGACAGAGTGGAATAGGGTGCCTCTCCATGAGATACCCTTGAGTAAGATGAATGTGGCCAATGTGAAGACTGGAGAGAGTAGTCTCCCAACCTCGACACTGATACGAAGACAGCCAGAAACCTAGACTCGGTTTAATAGAATGGAGTTTATTATAGAGTAGATCAAACCAATGTTACTGCCAATGGGCTCGAAGGTGGGTAGCAATTACAGCAAAATAGTCAATGAATGGAGCACCTCTATATGAAACTGGGAGGTCATGTACTGCTGACCATGCAGCAGTGTCTGCCTGCTCATTGCCCTGTATGTCAACAGAGATTTTGCCACCGAAGTGGCTAGTTTATTGTGCACCCCATATCCATCCTGTGGACGGTAGCGCGAGAGCATATGGATACACAAAAGGCCTAGGAACTAGGCCCCAAAGGGTTAACAGGAATACATATGGATTTATATCTACATATCTGTTACAAGCAAATTTAGGAAATTTGCTTAGTATATCTGGTATCTTATTTTCATTAATAAGATATCTTGACATGTCACATAGGTTATTATACTGTCTGTCTCTGTATTCCTCAATAAGTGGACAATTAAGCACATAGTGTTCAAGAGAGTGACCATATGCTTGATCACATACTTTACATTTAGTTAGATCATCATCTGTGTGTCTCCCAAACTGCCAGAAGTACTTGTAACCAAGCCTAAGCCTGGCCACTACAACATCAGTCAGTCTGCTCACATTGCAAGTTGCTCCATAAACATACTTATCTACGTTCATGTTATCATAGTGGGTTATAGATCTACTCAGGCTTCTAACTGCATTCCTATAACATTCATTTTCATTATTTACTTCTCTCTTAATATTATTCCTAATGCTAGACACAGTTATACCAAAGTTATATTCTACATTCTCCTTCTGGGTACTCTTCTTGGCTAACATATCAACTTTATCATGAAGGAGTAATCCAATGTGTGACGGGATCCATAGCAATTGTAAATTAATTCCTTTGTCCCTAACTTTTGAGTATCTATACCTGGCTTCTCCAATGAGCATGTTGTTGGAGTTATTATATGAGTCAAGAGCCTTCAATGATGACATAGAATCAGTAATGATGATAGAGTCAAGCTCAGTGTCATAGGTTAGCTATAGCGCCATTAGGATTGCAAACAATTCAGTTTGCAGTGTAGACGCCCAGTTGTTAATTCTTATGCCTAACTCAACAAATTTATTATCGTTCTTAACTAGGGAGGTGGCAACAAGAGCAGATGCAGCCCTGCCAGAAGACTCCTGTTTAGATCAATCAGTGTATATAACTTGTGATAACTTATTACTACCAGCTAGGTGAGAAATTTCTTCTTGAGCAGTTGCTCTAACAAGAGATTTAAGGAAGGGATTACTAGCAATAAGCTTCTTGGGAGGGACTTGTAGGTATGTGATATTAAATGAACACATCTTCCATGGAGGGGTGAAATGCTCTTGTTGCCTACAGTGATACAGTTCATGCAGGTTATAAAACTTAATGCAATTGCACGTTTTCACAATCCATTTAGATCTGTGTGTATTTACCTCTAGACACTTGGTAAGATTCATTGTGACAGTGTCTGGTTCATTTCTCAACATTCTAATACCGAGTACAGTGTTAATCTCAACAATCCTATCATATTGCCGACCTAGAAAATGTACAGAGAACTTTCACGGCGCGCATAACGGAGATAAAACACCTCAATTACTGGGAGCGCTTGAGGTTCCTAAACCTGTATTCCCTGGAACGCAGGAGGGAGAGATACATGATTATATACACCTGGAAAATCCTAGAGGGACTAGTACCGAACTTGCACACGAAAATCACTCACTACGAAAGCAAAAGACTTGGCAGACGATGCACCATCCCCCCAATGAAAAGCAGGGGTGTCACTAGCACGTTAAGAGACCATACAATAAGTGTCAGGGGCCCGAGACTGTTCAACTGCCTCCCAGCACACATAAGGGGGATTACCAACAGACCCCTGGCAGTCTTCAAGCTGGCACTGGACAAGCACCTAAAGTCAGTTCCTGATCAGCCGGGCTGTGGCTCGTACGTTAGTTTGCGTGCAGCCAGCAGCAACAGCCTGGTTGATCAGGCTCTGATCCACCAGGAGGCCTGGTCACAGACCGGGCCGCGGGGGCGTTGACCCCCGGAACTCTCTCCAGGTAAACTCCAGGTAAACTGATACTAGAAATACCAAGCTCCTTCCTCATGTTAAGAACTTTTGTAGATCTGGGACAGCCAAGAATAATCCTGAGAGCTTCATTTTGCATTAACTCCAAGTATGTCAACATGACCAGGGACCCAACAAAAAACAATCTTTGTGCTGGAGTTTACCTGGAGAGAGTTCTGGGGGTCAACGCCCCCGCATCCCGGTCTGTAACCAGGCTAGAGATACGGCATAACCAAAGTTGGATACGAAGAACCAGGGTATGAGGTGTATTAAATTTTTGAATAGCCTGTAAAGCACTAAGGGAGTCTGAAACTACCACAAATGATGACACAGGCATAGGTGCAATATGGATCAGTGCTACAAGAATGACATACAATTCGGCCGTAAAAATGCTAGCCAGGGATAATAAATGCCCTCCTACAACACTGTCCAGAAACGCTGCTGCAAATCCAACACTGTCAGAAGACTTGGAACCATCGGCATACACTGCGATGGCATGCGAAAGAGATCGGAAGTGGTTAAGAAAAAGAGAGCGAGAAGCCACAGTAGGCAGCTGGGCTTTCGCACATGGCAGCGGAAAAGAACAAACATAAACTGTCAGAACTTCCCAAGAGGGTAGGGAAAAGTGAGATGTTACAAGAACATAGAAAGGTCGTAAATGAAGAGAAGACAAGAACAAATGTTGGCGAAGAGAAAAGGGACGTAGTAAACGGGGGTGACAAACAAATCAAGAACGTCTACTAACATCAGTGACTATCTTATATATATGGAAGGATTATGGAGGTCATGAGCTCGAACATAATAGTGAAGGCAATGAGCATCATGGCGATCAGACAAGGATTGAATATTCGCCTCTACATAGACTCTCAACTGGCAAAGAGCGAAAAGCACCGAGGCATAAATGTAATCCCTAGTGATGGATTGATTAAGGCTAGAGAGAGTTGCAGGAGAGGCCACTGAATATATTTGGTCACCATAATCGAGTTTCGATAAAATTAGAGCTGAATGTAGGCGAAGGAGAGTTCTACGATCAGCCCCCCATGAAAGATGAGTGAGGGTTTTGAGGAGGTTCCGCCGGCTATGGCAAGTGCCTTCAGAGAGGTAATGTGAGGTTTCCAGGATAACCAGCGGTCAAACAGAAGGCTGAGAAACCTGACCGTATCACGTTCTGAGATACGCAAACCATATAGGTACAATGGATGATCAAAGACAACAGATAGTCTAGTGAAAGTAATTTGGCGAGTTTTAGTACTAGAAAATTTAAACCCATGAATGGTAGTGTGAGGAAGCAAATCAGCCCCTCAAGCTTTACTTAAGTAAGTTATGATAAATATTCGTTGTGAAGATTTCATGACTGTCCTCGCTGTGTATTTCTTACCTATTTACTATGTGCATAGTTCTGTAACTCAGGTGAAGGAAATAAATTCAGTTTAATTAAAAGATTAGATAGGTACTGTCATCTACCATCATTGTTGTATTGAAATATAATGAAGTACAATGCAATTGTTTAACTGAAAAAGTACTATCAGCATTATTTCTTCTTCCTCCTCTTCTTCTTCTTCTTCTTCTTCTTCTTCTTCTTCTTCTTCTTCTTCTTCTTCTTCTTCTTCTTCTTCTTCTTCTTCTTCTTCTTCTTCTTCTTTTTATTATTATTATTATTATTGTTATTATTATTATTATTATTATTATTATTATTATTATTATTATTATTATTATTGTGAAAAATTAAATTTACCTGAATGTAACTCATAAGATACATTCCAGTAAATGGTAACAAAGATAATTATTCTTTATCAAGGTTACAGAGACAAGTAGGAATTTTAGGACATTTAGGTCGCGAAAAATGTCCTCCTTCGATACCTACGATAATCTATCTCTCCACAAGTCACTCTGGACCTATATTAATTTCAAATGAAATATACATCACCAGGAATTCTGATAAAACATTAATATAAATATGTGGACTGTATATTAAATTTAAAAAATGAATACATATACATTGAAGGAGAATTTATAATAATAAGACTCACCAATTTGTCTGGAGATTACTTGGTGTATCATACACAAACCCCTGCCTAAATATGAAGAAAATGCTGGCCAGAATTCCAACTTAAATATACGTGACTTAGCTGGGGTTCCTGGACTGTCCTGTCCACTTGCCTAATGCTCACATTATGCAGGACTGCAAATCCATCAATTTCTGTTCCTATTTGGGAGGTTTCAACCACAATTTAACCTCCAGAGCGACGAAATTTATGCACATTTCACTCGCGTGCCTTCAACCCAGTTCAAAACAATGGCGACTCTCCCCCAGTGATGCTTACCCATTTCGCTGGTTCTTTATTTATTTACAAATTAATTTTTATTACTTACAGTTTAATATATGAATCAGCGTGTCAGCATACCTCATTGTGCTCCATGTTTTCTCGTGTTTTCACGGTCACTCTTACATGCTAGAACTTTAATTTGTGCCATCAATCCAATACGATACATCCCTCTAGCGCTTGGAACCAATCCTGGGCAGAAAACATTATATACTGAGTCAAAAAAGAAGAATTAGTGTGCACTACCTAGCAGAGTTTACTGCCACAGGGGGATCATAGGCCTAGTGTGCCGTGTGCAAAATAATAATAATAGAACTTTTCTTTGTCAGAGGAAAGAAAGTCTCCCTGATAACATTGTGTATACATAGTGTATAGTGTATACTACAGTGGCTCCCTAGTATATAGATAAGAAATGCTAAAGTGTCATTTAAAAACAGGTGAATTTGTAAATGAAGTGTGAGCCTATAGAGGCAGATGCCAGAAGTCTCCAGAAACTTACCACACTGGTCAGCTGTTTTAATAATCTTCCTGGCCTGCTAGTGTACCCGCATATAATCTAGTGATACCAGTGAATAGCAGAATACAGTGTTGTAGTAGCAACTAACCAGTATTACAATGGTACTTAGTGGAGTGGAGTGACTTTCATTAGTTTCTTTTTTCTTGAAATACCAGACGTATACTGTGAATTTCATATAACCTGCAGTTACCAGCGGTCGCAATATACACAACAAGAAGCAAGTATTACTACAGAAAAAACATCTTTCCTCCAAAATTTCCACCAGTCAACTATAGTGATAATATAGCATTCATTGTGGTGGAGACGGAAAAAACCTAGAAAAGCTAGATACAGTGATCGATAAACAAGGGTTGAGGCTCGACTGTTCGTCATTGTAGGAGCTACCAGCAATCACCGGTTCTTCAACACGCAAGTTATACTTTTGTTTCAATCAAATCACATATTACTCGGGTAGATAATTTCCAGTAGATCCTTCATGTGTTAGCCCAGTATGTTTTAAATAAGTGACCCACTGATCAGATCAGACTGGTTCCAAACCCTTGACTGGTCGAACCCTCGACTGGTCAGAACCCTCGACCGGTTTCAAATGGATTTGTTGGACAATAAAGCAGACTGTAAACGGATGGAGTTGTAGGCACCCTTATCAAACACAAACAATAAATATAAATCAGGAACGTACACCAGTAAGCTATCCTAATATACAAGTACAGTTAGAAATAGAAATACAAATAGCTAGAGCTTCACTTTAAGGAGGTTATTAATAGAGTATTCAAGAGGTTGCTAGTAGAATTACAGTAAATCAACCATTCAAATCATTATGAAGCCCTGTGTAGTCTGCAGTCAATCAAACAAACGGGCTTCCGCATGGATAAATTGTCATTTTTGTGGAAATTGGTGTCACGCTCCTTGTGCAGATATCCAAGAACTAGCTACAAGCAGTATTAAAACAGTGAAGTGTTTTTGGGAATGCCCAAATGTGATAAATCTGTGGACTAAAATCACATTGGTATTAAAAGAGGATAACATCAAAGTTGCTTTCATAGACAACCTGGAAGCTTTCTACAACAGATGGGAACATAAAAAGTCTGGGCTGAATTGTACTGTCCTTGATACTGGCCATGTAGTCAGAAACTGTAAGGCTGGAGGTGATGTCCTGGTAGTCAGTAAATGTGGGGCTGATAGTGCTGTCCTAGGAGACAGTAATGGTGAAGCTTGAGGTGCTGTCCTAGGAGACAGTAATGGTGAAGCTGGAGATTTTGTCCAGGTAGTCGGGAATTATACACAGGAAGGAATGCATATAAATGACCTCATGGGAGACAGGAGCCGTAGTGGGGAAACAAGTGTAGTCAAAGATAAGATAAAACCAATATTGCAAACTAGAAATACCACAGGAAATAGCAAACAAGAGGACTCCACTAGCAATAGTGAGGATATATTACCAAAAACAACTGGTGGGAGCTCCATTGTTGGTGCTAGGGAGGATAGGAATAAGACAGGGAAACATGCACCAACAGGGAATACAGTCACAGAAACCCAAGGCAAACGGAAATCAAGCCTCCGCACATACTATGCACTTGGTATCTGCAGACATGGGAAATCTGGAAAAACAGATGGGACGTGCAACTATGATCACCCTAGAAAATGCCATGCCCATATGACAACAGGAAAATGCAAACTCCCTTCCTGTAAGCTTTTTCACCCTGAAATGTGTGCCTCTTCAGTACAGGAAAGACTGTGCTATAACTTAAATTGCCAGGCACACCATCTAAAGGGGACAAAAAGATACAAAACATCCAGGCCATTGGAAAACCTGGGTAGCCACAGCCACTCAAGAGGGAGAGGTTTTTTAGTGCCAGGAAGGAAAAAAAAACTGGCAGGAAATGGCAGAAATCGTACACCAAATCCAGTCACTCCTGGAGTGGAACCACAGTCGATGGCCTCCACTCCAAACCAACAGATACAGATACTAATGCCGGAAAAAAATCCCCCCCCCCAGTACCAACAATACCACCAGTCCGATGACATTCTTCTTTGCAAATATACAGGGTCTAAGGCAAGCAACAAACAACAAAATACCTTTCATCCATGGACTGCTTGCAGAGGCAAAGGCAATGTTTGCGGCTTTCACTGAGACCCACATAAAGGATCACTTGGACAACGAAATATGGATCCCAGGTTACAACCTATACAGATGCGACAGAGTGAACAGGCAAAAGGGGGGGAAGTTGGCCTGTACATTGCAGAGTCACTTGTTTGCACAGAACTACTTAATGCCTCAAATGATGTAGTGGAAGTTTTAGCAGTAAAGATCGAGAACCAAAACCTAGTCATTGTGGTAGTCTACAAGCCTCCGGATGCAACATCCCAGCAATTCCAGGAACACCTGTTAAAAATTGACCACTGTCTGGAAAATCTTCCAGCTCCTGCACCCAACATCTTGCTCCTGGGGGATTTCAACTTAAGGCACCTAAAATGGAGGAATATAGCAAATAATATTGTTGCAGTAATAACACCAGGAGGCAGCTCTGATGAAAGCTCACACTCACACGAGCTTTTAAATCTCTGCACAAAATTAAATTTAAACCAGAAAATAATAGAGCCTACTAGACTGGAAAATACACTAGACCTCATCTTCACTAACAATGATGATCTGATACGAAATGTCACCGTATCAAAAACAATATACTCAGATTGCAACATAATTGAGGTTCAGACATGTATGCGCGGAGCCCCAGACCGACATAATGAGATTAGTCACGAGGGAGCATTCACCAAATTCAACTTCAATAACAAAAACACAAAGTGGGACCAAGTAAACCAAGTCCTAACCGATATTCTCTATAAGGATTACAATGCTGAGTTTACAGAAATTTGATATAAGCTGGGAAGATATACTAAGCAACACAGACCCCAACTTATGCCTAGAACAGATTAACTCGGTGGCACTCGATGTATGCACAAGGCTTATTTCTCTAAGAAAAAAGAGGAGTAGATGTAAAATAGAAAGAGACAGGCGCTCCCTTTACAGGCGACGGAAAAGTATAACAGAGCGGCTAAAAGAGATCAACATATCTGAAATGAGTAGGGAGACACTAGTCAGAGAAATAGCAAGCATCGAACTTAAGCTAAAGGAATCTTATAGGAGCCAGGAATCGCAGGAAGAACCAAAAGCCATAAATGAAATCGAAAGAAACCCAAAGTGTTTCTTCTACTATGCCAAATCAAAGTCGAGAACAACGTCCAGTATTGGGCCCCTACTTAAACAAGATGGGTCCTACACAGATGACAGCAAGGAAATGAGTGAGCTACTCAAGTCCCAATATGACTCAGTTTTTAGCAAGCCGCTAACCAGACTGAGAGTCGAAGATCAAAATGATTTTTTTATGAGAGAGCCACAGAATTTGGTTAACACAAGCCTATCCGATGTTATCCTGACGCCAAATGACTTCGAACAGGCGATAAATGACATGCCCATGCACTCTGCCCCAGGGCCAGACTCATGGAACTCCGTGTTCATCAAGAACGAGCTTTTACCATCCTATGCAGAGGGAGCAATGACACGGGGGTCGTCCAACAGTTACTAAAAACAACAGACATAGCCCCACTCCACAAAGGGGGCAGTAAAGCAATAGCAAAGAACTACAGACCAATAACACTAACATCCCATATCATAAAATCTTTGAAAGGGTCCTAAGAAGCAAGATCACCACCCATCTAGAAACCCATCAATTACACAACCCAGGGCAACATGGGTTTAGAACAGGTCGCTCCTGTCTGTCTCAACTACTGGATCACTACGACAAGGTCCTAGATGCACTAGAAGACAAAAAGAATGCAGATGTAATATATACAGACTTTGCAAAAGCCTTTGACAAGTGTGACCATGGCGTAATAGCGCACAAAAGGCGTGCTAAAGGAATAACAGGAAAAGTCGATCGTTGGATCTATAATTTCCTCATTAACAGAACACAGAGAGTAGTAGTCAACAACGTAAAGTCCGAGGCAGCTACCGTGAAAAGCTCTGTTCCACAAGGCACAGTACTCGCTCCCATCTTGTTCCTCATCCTCATATCTGACATAGACAAGGATGTCAGCCACAGCATCGTGTCTTCTTTTGCAGATGACACCCGAATCTGCATGATAGTGTCTTCCATTGCAGACACTGCAAGGCTCCAGGCAGACATCAACCAAATCTTTCAGTGGGTTGCAGAAAACAATATGAAGTTCAACGATGAGAAATTTCAATTACTCAGATATGGTAAACACGAGGAAATTAAATCTTCATCAGAGTACAAAGCAAATTCTGGCCACAAAATAGAGCGAAACACCAACGTCAAAGACCTGGGAGTGACCATGTCGGAGGATCTCACCTTCAAGGACCATAACATTGTATCAATCGCATCTGCTAGAAAAATGACAGAATGGATAATGAGAACCTACAAAACTAGGGATGCCAAGCCCATGATGACACTCTTCAGGTCACTTGTTTTATCTAGGCTGGAATATTGCTGCACACTAACAGCACCTTTCAAGGCAGGTGAAATTGCTGACCTAGAAAATGTACAGAGAACCTTCACGGCATGCATAACGGAAATAAAACACCTAAATTACTGGGAGCGCTTGAGGTTCCTGAACCTGTATTCCCTGGAACGCAGGCAGGAGAGATACATGATTATATACACCTGGAAAATCCTAGAGGGACTTGTACCGAACTTGCACACGAAAATTACTCACTACGAAAGCAAAAGACTTGGCAGACGATGTAACATCCCCCCAATGAAAAGCAGGGGTGTCACTAGCACGTTAAGAGACCATACAATAAGTGTCAGGGGCCCGAGACTGTTCAACTGCCTCCCAGCATACATAAGGGGGATTACCAACAGACACCTGGCAGTCTTCAAGCTGGCACTGGACAAGCACCTAAAGTCAGTTCCTGATCAGCCGGGCTGTGGCTCGTACGTTGGTTTGCGTGCAGCCAGCAGCAACAGCCTGGTTGATCAGGCTCTGATCCACCAGGAGGCCTGGTCACAGACCGGGCCGCGGGGGCGTTGACCCCCGGAACTCTCTCCAGGTAAACTCCAGGTACAATATATTCCATCAATTTACATACAAAATACACTGCATTTTTGGAAAATATACAGTATTTTCTACAATTATTATTATTATTATTGTAGCAACTATAAATGAGTTTTAAAATATCCCTATTACTGTTGCAGCTGTAAATTAACCAAAGAAATGTATTTGAAAACAAACCATACCCCGGCCGGGATTGAACCCGCGGTCAGAGAGTCTCAAAACTCCAGCCCGTCGCGTTAGCCACTAGACCAGCTAGCCACGATAAGATTCATCCAACTAGGTATATTTCTACACCATAGGAAAGTTAGCACAGGCACCATTGCGACCACAAATGCAAGTTTTTTACAGACGAATCTCCAGCTTGCATTTGTTGTCACAGTGGTGCCTGTGCTAACCTTCCTATGGTGTAGAAATATACCTAGTTGGATGAATCTTATTGTGGCTAGCTGGTCTAGTGGCTAACGCGACGGGCTAGAGTTTTGAGACTCTATGACCGCGGGTTCAATCCCGGCCGGGGTATGGTTTGTTTGCAATCGTGTCATTACGATTTCGTGAGTCACGAAATGTATTTGAATTGTGACCATCCTCGCATGTCGATTTTCTATTATTGGTGGTTCCAATATTTTTGATTACCTGTAATATAGTGTATAAAGTTAATTATTTTTTAATCTTATTACTTTTCTCTAATATTAGTATTCAGTGTAATAATTAGTCTGAGTAGAAATAAGGTTTGTAGAGGTGAGTTGACCTCCTGTTGTAGGAGTGTTGTAAAGAGCTTGCATACATGAGTGGGAATTCTGTTCAAACGTTCAAACAATGGAGGGAAACGCGAGGGTAAACTAGCCTCCACTCCCGTCTCTTTTGTCTTGCTTAAGTAGTTTTTTTTGACTGTTCATGTACACCTATCTGCTGCTAACAAGTGAATTCATACCCTGTGTTAAGGAGTATAAGCATAGAAGCATAAACTGAAGTCTGTGTGTTATAGCCACTGGGGGAGACAGCCTCCAGCCAGCATTTCTCATACTACCCTAGGCAGGGCTATTAACTGTGTATGTCTTATAACTTGCCTTATAATTATAGCCTAAATAATACCTGTATATTGTATGATTAGAGTAAATTGTAAGAATAGTGAGAATTTAAGGCATAAATGTGGTTAAGTATGACCCACGTGACTATGCCAGCTTTGTTCTCACCTTTACTCTAGCCTATTTTAACTTAACTCTTTTTAAACCTATTTTTCTTTTAATATTTTATGAGATTTCTTTCCTTAGTTATCAGAGATGTAAGACCATTTTTCTGGCTCATGTAAATATTTTTCTTAACCTGTGATCTACCCTATGTGAGGGAAAAATTCAACAGATAGGAATAGCGAGCGAGTATATGGTAACGATAGTTTGATTGCTGGCTGCTTGTTAAGGTAGGGTCAGTCTAGCTCCCGCTATCCCCTCCCCCCTTTTCTCCACCCCGTGAGGTGACGTGTGGGGCTCCGGCCAAACAGTAATCACTCGACTCACAGCTCCCAGCACAACTGTAAGTAAAAGCCTCTGCTCCTATTCTAGTGGATATTGGTTGAAAGCTTCACTTTTAACCAATAATAAACTTGGTCCTTTCAGTTTTAAGCTCCCCATGAGACTTTTAGATAATCACCACCTTTTTTAAGTATCTTGCACTTATCATGGAGAGTGATTTCTTAAGCAGTGGGTAACCTGTCTCTCTTTCCAGCTTGGAATGACAGATCGAGTCACCTGCCAACCAACGAGAAGTGTTGAAGGAGACGGACTGAAAACGGTCTTGGGATGTCACCTTATAATCTACCTACCTGATTAATTGTACAGGACACTACCCCTCATCTTTGTAATGGTAAAGAACCTGTGCTCCTGTCATCGGGACTGACTATTCAAGGCTATAGACTCTGTGAAGTAGTCGTTGGGTTGTCACCAACACCTGTGACCCCCCCACATCATCATCAACGGCTACAATTTCTACAAGACGGTGTCAACATCAACAAGACACCCCAGTTTACTTGTACATGTTAGCGTTGAATTCAAATGGCAATTTTCATTTCATTTTTCATGTTTCTTTCAAGTAGGATACACCTTCATTTTTTAATGTTTTATCTTTGCATTACTAAATAATAAAGTGTTTATCTTTGTGAATTATTATATCTTTTTCTATTCATTAATTTTTCCTGAGGAGGAGCCAGCCTTGGTAATACTGTCTGAAGTTGTTACAGGGCTGAGTAAGCCTTCACACCCTAATACTATTTATTTCTAACCAATCTTTTATGCTATTAATCTTTTATTAAATATCTACTACTTATGTTTAGCTGTTTATTTTCCGTAATTTGCCTGTCACACTTAACCTAGTTTAAAATTGTATAAAGTTATATTTTTCTTTACCGTATTTCAGCTAATGTCTTATTTTTTGTTTTAAGTGAATTATTTTTAATATACCATTTTTATTGTTTTATGAATGTGAAGTAGTCTTGTTGATTACTATGTTCCTCTCTTATTTTTTTGTAAGATCTTTATTTTTTCTTTTTTTTTTTTTGTAGAGATTCTTGCTTGTGTGTATCGTGACTAAACCAGAAAAATATTCTTATAGGGTTTAGCAGCAACCAGGCTACCCCCCCCCCAAGAGATACCTACAAAATCATGGAAGTGCATGGATGGCTGAAGAGATACTGAGGAAAAGAGATAGTTTTCTAGAGACCTTGAAAACCCTTGCCCCTGGAGGATCAGTCCTGGCTGGTATTCTGGGATTAAGAAAGATCTCAGTAGCAGCCTGAAGAAGGAATGTATCAAGGCATTTAAAACAAGGGAGGTAACCCCAGACAGCACGGTAAAGTAATGGCATTCCTTGAGAACTATATGGGGAGGTATTTCTAATATCAGTAAGCCAGTTCTGCTATAATGTTAGGTATTTGCTGCTTGTATTTTTTTTTCTTTGGTGCAAACAAATTCAGACTCCCTTGGAATGTGTTTATTAAATTGTAAGTGGTTTTATCTGAGTATGTTTTACCTCCCCCTGTGGGCTATGTATATAAGGTCCATTTGTTTTCAGATGTGGAAAATACTGTATATTTTTCGAAGATACAGCGTATTTTGTATGTAAATTGATGGAATATATTGTAAGTAATAAAAATTAATTTGTAAATAAATAAAAAACCAGCGAAATTGGTGAGCATCGCTGGGAAAGGAAAGTCGCCATTGTTTTGAACTGGCCAAGAGAAACGTTAGTGAAAATCGGAAGAATTTTCGTCGCTCTAGAGGTTATATTGGGCTTAAACCTCTCAAATAGGAGCCGAAATTGTTGGAATTGCAGTCCTGCAGAATGTGAGAATTAGATGAATAGACAGGACCCAATAATTAGATGGAAACAGGATATTACCACAACTGAGTGATGTCTATATTTATGTTGAAATTCTGGCCAGTATTTTCTATATGTTTTAGGCAGGGAGTTTTGTGTATGACACACCGTAATCTCAAGACTAATTGGTGAGTGGTATTAAGATAAATTCTCCTTCAATGTATATGTATTCATTTATTAAAATTAACATACAGTCCACATATTTATATTAATGTTTTACCAGAATTCCTGGTGATGTATATTTCATTAGAAATTAATATAGGTCCAGAGTGACTTGTGGAGATAGAGAGTGGAGTAGGTATCGAAGGGGGACATTTTTTGAGACCTAGGTGTCCTAAAATTCCTACTTGTCTCTGTAACTTTGATGAAGAATAATTATCTTTGTTACCATTTACTGGTATGTATCTAAAGAGATTCATCCAGGTAAAATTTAATTTTCCATATAGTTGCCTGTTGGTCCTTTGAACCAGATGTAATTAGTGAAGTCATTAATTAGAGAATTAATTATTTAATAATTATATGTGAAATGACAGAAGGAGGTGGATGTTAAGTCCACAAATTTACTTAATGAGTAGCTAGGATTTATATTAATGCATTTAAAATTTATATTATAATTTCCTTACATGTAATTGCTAAGCACAAGTGTAGCTAGGATTCAAAGATAAGTTGTAATATTTGCCTTTATAAAGTGCACAATTAAGTACATAATCAGTGTTATTAATTAAGTTGACTTTAATACATTGCACCATGGGTGAAAATGAGGATATTAATGTAGAGGACAAACACATGGAATTTAGAGCAAAGAAAGCATCATTACAGGCTAGAAAGGGTCATGTAACAAAGGCATGCAATAAATGTTTGGAATTAATGAATCAAGAAACTGTGAATACTGATGATTTAAAATTGTATTTAGATGTTTTAGGGAATAGATATGATTCATACAAATTATATTATAAACAAAATATGAAGGAGAGTTGTTAGTAAATTATGCAGATGAGACAGAAATGGATCTTATGTTTAACCAATATTATGAATTAGAAGAAAAAACTCTTTCTTGTAAAAGTCAGGCTTTGAATAAATTAAAAGGTGTAAACCAAGCATTTAATCAATATATTCCAACAAATAAGATGTCTTTGCCAAAATTCCCAGAATTATGTTTACCTGTATTTAATCCTGGAGAGAATTGGGAGGAGTTTTGGTCAATTTTTAAAGCACTATACTTATCACTATACACAGTGTACATATTGCTGTTCTAAATTGGTGAAGGATAATATGTCTAAACTTTTTCTGCTGTGTTTATTTTGCTCCCTTTACGCCCAGGATAACAGGCCATTTGGAATCCTGGGTTGTAATAATCCTGGAGAGAATTGGGAGGAGTTTTGGTCAATTTTTAAAGCAGCTGTGCATGATAGGAGTGACCTAGCATGTTACTAAATTATTTTAGTTACAAAAAGGACAGATAAGAGGAGATGCTCACATACTCAGGGGCTGTGGCCCGGTGGCCTGGTGGCTAAAGCTCCCGCTTCACACACGGAGGGCCCGGGTTCGATTCCCGGCGGGTGGAAACATTTCGACACGTTTCCTTACACCTGTTGTCCTGTTCACCTAGCAGCAAATAGGTACCTGGGTGTTGGTCGACTGGTGTGGGTCGCATCCTGGGGGACAAGATTAAGGACCCCAATGGAAATAAGTTAGACAGTCCTCGATGACGCACTGACTTTCTTGGGTTATCCTGGGTGGCTAACCCTCTGGGGTTAAAAATCCGAACAAAATCTTATCTTATCTTATCTAGTGACTATCATTGTTAATTTAAAAACTCCAGATCACACTTACAAAGGTTTACAGCAGTTTAGAGTTAAACTGGAGAGCACTCTCAAAACTTTAATCTGAAGGAATCAGACAGGTTATTGAGTGCCATTGTACAGAATAAATCAAGCTGTAAAACCGTTGAATGGCTCTCGAACAAGTATCACAAAGGTTATTTTGGTCTGGAGGAAATAAGAATAGGTCTACAAGAATTAATTGTTCAGTTGCAGACCAGCCAACCAACTCATTTTAAAGATGCAACACATAATAACTCTGAGGTATCTGTCAAGTTTCACAAAAGGAAAAATTATCCCAATGGTAATAATCAGAATTCATTTCCTAAAAAGAGTTGCATAGGTGCATATCAAGAGGCAGGAATCAGAAATAATGATTCTCCACAAGGTAAGAAGAATAAGTATCCTCCTAAGAGTATCCCAGTTAATAAGAAACCAGTCAAAGAAAAGAGAGATTGTCTCTTCTGCAAGGGTAATCATTTTTATGCAATGCATACAATTCATGGAATGATAAAGTTGAAAGGTTGGAAGAACTTGACAGATGTATCACATGTCTAGGTAATCACAATGTAAAGGATTGTCATGCCAAATTAAACAACTATTATCAATGTTATAAAGGAAGACACCATATAGTCATGTATAAGGGTTTGTGATAATGCTGATAATAATGATAATGTTGACAATCCTGACACAACAGTAGCTAATGTAAAAATTGCTGCTAATATTAATAATGATGGTTTTGCTGAAGTAGCCTTACCTGTGTTACAGGTAAAAATTGATGATAAAAGGCATAAATCAAAAAATGTAACTGCATTATTAGACCAGGGATCCCAGCGTACTTTCATTAAACGTAAATGTCTTAATGGGATGAAAATACAAATGGGAGATCCTACAACTCTAAAATTATCTGGTTTTCTCTCAGATAAAAGGGCTCAATTGTATGACACTGTTTATGTAACTGTCAGTTTGGGCAATGAGAAAAACGTGTTAATGCAGTAATTGTAGATAGACTTCCAGAGAAAATATCTACAGTAGGGCTTAGTAAAGCTACAAAAAGACTTTCACATAATGTAAATTTAGCACCTTCTGGTGTAAATGATGATTCTATAGGCCCAATAAATATTTTGATAGGTAGTGACTATTATGCCTCCTTTGTAAAGGGTATGGTAAAGAAATGTGGTGTCACCCTTTTAAAGACTGCAGGAGGCCATGTAATGTATGGTAGGATTCCTCGTAATAATAATGCATGACTAGAGGAGACTATAACTACTATCACTGTGTGTCTTACTCATGAAATCGTTCCCCAATATAATTCTTCCATAGAGGATGGTGTTGAGCCAGTGCATAAATTGTGGGAATTAGACAGCATTGGAATAAATGTAAATGAAGAAAATCCAGACGATTCTTTTACTCAGAACAGTACCTGAGAGATGTAAAATTTGAATCTGGACAATACTGGGTACGACTTTCGTGGAGACTGAACCATCCATAATTGCCCACTAATTACAGGATGGCATATGGACAATTAAAGGCTCAGCTCCGCGAACTGAGTAAGACACCAGAATTGTTGACTGCCTATAATGATATAAAAACTGAACAATTAATAAATTTATAGAAGAGGTACCTCCTGAGCAAGCCAAAATTTATGGTCACTATTTGCCACAGCATGGAGTGAAGAGGATTGTATTTAATTGTAGTGCCAGGAGTAACAAAAATGCACCTAGTTTAAATGATGACAGGTCTGTCATTGACGGAAAAATTAGGAGATGTCTTATTAAATTTCAGGGTGAAGAATTATGCCTTTATTGCTGACATAAGCAAAGCTTTCCTAAGAGTGGGTTTACAAGAGGCTGACCGGGATTGTACCCACTTCTTATGGTCTGAGAATCCTAGTGACCCACTTAGCCCTCTGAAAACCTTTCGCTTTAGGAGCACATTATTTGGTGCTACATCCAGTCCGTTCCTACTTCAAGTGACGATAAATGCACACCTTAAAAGTACATGAAGTCCATTGAGTAAAGTAATGAGTAAACAATTTTATGTGGACAATTTCCTGGGTGTGACGTCAACTGAAGAGGAACTGTTAATGACTTATGGAGAGGCTAATAAAATAATGCAAAGTGCAAATATGCCTCTGAGAGAATGGAATAGTAATTCGTCCAAATTAAAGGACAAAATAAGTAAAGATTACCCTGGAGATGAAGTACCAAAATGTAGTAATGTATTGGGAATAATTTGGGATACTGAGAGAGATTTGTTGATGTTAAAACCTAATAATTACAGTATGCCCAATAAATTAGCTAAGAGAGTTTTGCTTGCTGAAGTTTCCAAATGTTTTGATCCACTAGGCTTAGTGTCACCCCTTACTATAAGAGGGAAATTATTAATACAGGAAGCATGGAAACTTAAATGTGCTTGGGATGAAATTCTACCTGAGGAATTCATTAACAGGTTGGATGAATTAATTGGTGATTATGAAAAAATTCTAGTGTTGGAGTTCCCATGCCAGGTGGTCAGTCCAGATAGGAAAAATATACTCCACATTTTTTGTGATGCTTCAAAACTGGTATATGGAGCAGTTGCTTACCTTCAATGTTATTTCTCTTGTTATGTCTAAAGCTAAAGTGTCTCCAATTAAATCACATACATTACCTCAGTTGGAATTAACAGCCATTTATGTAGGTGTCAAATTAGCTAATTATATAAGAAATAAGTTGCAGGAGATAAATATTAGTGACACTGTAATTTGGTCTGATAATGAGGTATCCTTACAATGGATTTGTAATGGAAACAGTAAAATTGTGTACGTACAAAACAGAGTTAGAGATGCAAGAGAAGTATAATAGTTTGGGTCAGAATATGTTAACATTTAATCATATACCTGGTGAGGAGAATCCAGCTGATTTCTTGTCCCGAGGTTTACCTTATGCTAAATTTGTAAATGCTGTATCATGGTTTAAAGGACCCAGCTGGTTGGTAAATAAAGCTAATTGGCCTGTACAAAAGGCATATACTGCTCCTGTTGAAATTACTGTGACCACCGCTCCAATAGTTTGTCCTTCCTTAGCCATCGATATAAATAGGTATTCTTCTTTACCCAAACTAATCAATGTAACTAAGTTGGTGTTTAAATTTATAAAAAAGATGAATATCTCCTATAAGTTTTCACATCCTCTTGAATATTGGATAAAGAGGGTACAGGAAGAAATCTATGGAAATGAGATTAAATTGATGATGGAAAGAAAAATTGTGAAAGGTTCCATAGTAGAGAAATTGGGGCTGTATTTAGAGAACAATGTAATTAGGTGCAGAGGTAGGTTACAAAATTCTGAATTTGGTGATTATGCTAAACATCCTATCTTACTGCCCAAAACTCATCATCTAACAATTCTGATTGTTCTAAATGCCCATAAAAATGTAATGCATGGTGGGGTACAAGATACCTTAAATTGTATTAGGGAAACTTTCTGGATTCCACAAGGACGGCAAAGTGTGAAAAGTGTGATTAAATCTTGTGTAATATGTCGCCGTGTGGATGCCAGATCCTATATGTACCCAGGTCCTCCACCATTGCCAAAGGAGATTGTACAATTAGTGAAACCATTTGATGTAACAGGTGTAGACTATAGTGGTCCAATCATTTTAACAGGTATTTCAGATGGTGTTCCACTGAAAGTGTATGTATGCTTGTTCACTTGTACTGCTACCAGGGCAGTTCATTTAGAAGTGGGTCAGGACTTGTCTGCAGAACAGTTTACCTGGAGTTTACCTGGAGAGAGTTCCTGAGGTCAACGCCCCCGCGGCCCGGTCTGTGACCAGGCCTCCTGGTGGATCAGAGCCTGATCAACCAGGCTGTTACTGTTGGCTGCACGTAAACCAATGTACGAACCACAGCCCGGCTGATCAGGAACTGACTTTAGGTGCTTGTCCAGTGCCAGGTTGAAGACTGCCAGGGGTCTGTTGGTAATCCCCTTTATGTATGCTGGGAGGCAGCTGAACAGTCTCGGGCCCCTGACACTTATTGTATGGTCTCTTAACGTGCAAGTGACACCCCTGCTTTTCATTGGGGGGATGTTGCATCGTCTGCCAAGTCTTTTGCTTTCGTAGTGTGTGATTTTCGTGTGCAAGTTCGGTACTAGTCCCTCTAGGATTTTCCAGGTGTATATAATCATGTATCTCTCCCTCCTGCGTTCCAGGGAATACAGGTTCAGGAACCTCAAGCGCTCCCAGTAACTGAGGTGTTTTGTCTCCGTTATGCGCGTCGTGAAGGTTCTCTGTAAATTTTCTAGGTCAGCAATTTCACCTGCCTTGAAAGGTGCTGTTAGTGTGCAGCAATATTCCTGCCTAGATAGAACAAGTGACCTGAAGAGTGTCATCATGGGCTTGGCCTCCCTAATTTTGAAGGTTCTCATTATCCATCCTGTCATTTTTCTAGCAGATGCGATTGATACAATGTTATGGTCCTTGAAGGTGAGATCCTCTGACATGATCACTCCCAGGTCTTTGACGTTTGTGGCCAGAATTTGTTTTGTACTCTGATGAAGATTTAATTTCCTCGTGTTTACCATATCTGAGTAATTGAAATTTCTCATCGTTGAACTTCATATTGTTTTCTGCAGCCCACTGAAAGATTTGATTGATGTCCGCCTGGAGCCTTGCAGTGTCTGCAATGGAAGACACTGTCATGCAGATTCGGGTGTCATCTGCAAAGGAAGACACGGTGCTGTGGCTGACATCCTTGTCTATGTCGGATATGAGGATGAGGAACAAGATGGGAGCGAGTACTGTGCCTTGTGGAACAGAGCTTTTCACCGTAGCTGCCTCGGACTTTACTCTATTGACGACTACTCTCTGTGTTCTGTTAGTGAGGAAATTATAGATCCATCGACCGACTTTTCCTGTTATTCCTTTAGCACGCATTTTGTGCGCTATTACGCCATGGTCACACTTGTCGAAGGCTTTTGCAAAGTCTGTATATATTACATCTGCATTCTTTTTGTGATGAATGGTTTGAAAAACCGACAAGTTGATGATTGAGACACTTATGCAGCATATGGGAATCTTTATTCAGGAAACGTTTCGCCACACAGTGGCTTCATCAGTCCAATACAAAGAGGAAGGCGTAAGGAGAGGAGGAGAATGAGGTAATCAGTCCCTCAACCTGGAGTCGATGTGTTCAGTCCATCAATCTTGTAGAATGTACAGCACAGGGCCGTAGACGTGGCTTATATACTGTAGTGAGGTGACGTGAAGCAGATGGAGGCGGGGTCATAGTGGTACCATCCACTAGTCGAAGTAGGTCTTCGTCCAAAGGTTGAACAAGTGTTGAAGAATTCTTTGTAACAAGATCCCATGATGCTGCAGTGTCTGACAGTTGTGATGAATGGTTTGAAAAACCGACAAGTTGATGATTGAGACACTTATGCAGCATATGGGAATCTTTATTCAGGAAACGTTTCGCCACACAGTGGCTTCATCAGTCCAATACAAAGAGGAAGGCGTAAGGAGAGGAGGAGAATGAGGTAATCAGTCCCTCAACCTGGAGTCGATGTGTTCAGTCCATCAATCTTGTAGAATGTACAGCACAGGGCCGTAGACGTGGCTTATATACTGTAGTGAGGTGACGTGAAGCAGATGGAGGCGGGGTCATAGTGGTACCATCCACTAGTCGAAGTAGGTCTTCGTCCAAAGGTTGAACAAGTGTTGAAGAATTCTTTGAAACAAGATCCCATGATGCTGCAGTGTCTGACAGTTGTGATGAATGGTTTGAAAAACCGACAAGTTGAAGATTGAGACACTTATGCAGCATATGGGAATCTTTATTCAGGAAACGTTTCGCCACACAGTGGCTTCATCAATCCAATACAAAGAGGAAGGCGTAAGGAGAGGAGGAGTATGAGGTAATCAGTCCCTCAACCTGGAGTCGATGTGTTCAGTCCATCAATCTTGTAGAATGTACAGCACAGGGCCGTAGACGTGGCTTATATACTGTAGTGAGGTGAGGTGAAGCAGGCAGAGGTGGGGTCATAGTGGTACCATCCACTAGTCGAAGTAGGTCTTCGTCCAAAGGTTGAACAAGTGTTGAAGAATTCTTTGTAACAAGATCCCATGATGCTGCATTGTCTGACAGTTGTGATGAATGGTTTGAAAAACCGACAAGTTGAAGATTGAGACACTTATGCAGTATATGGGAATCTTTATTCAGGAAACATTTCGCCACACAGTGGCTTCATCAGTCCAATACAAAGAGGAAGGCGTAAGGAGACGAGGAGTATGAGGTAATCAGTCCCTCAACCTGGAGTCGATGTGTTCAGTCCATCAATCTTGTAGAATGTACAGCACAGGGCCGTAGACGTGGCTTATATACTGTAGTGAGGTGAGGTGAAGCAGGCGGAGGCGGGGTCATAGTGGTACCATCCACTAGTCGAAGTAGGTCTTCGTCCAAAGGTTGAACAAGTGTTGAAGAATTCTTTGTAACAAGATCCCATGATGCTGCATTGTCTGACAGTTGTGATGAATGGTTTGAAAAACCGACAAGTTGAAGATTGAGACACTTATGCAGCATATGGGAATCTTTATTCAGGAAACGTTTCGCCACACAGTGGCTTCATCAGTCCAATACAAAGAGGAAGGCGTAAGGAGAGGAGGAGAATGAGGTAATCAGTCCCTCAACCTGGAGTCGATGTGTTCAGTCCATCAATCTTGTAGAATGTACAGCACAGGGCCGTAGACGTGGCTTATATACTGTAGTGAGGTGACGTGAAGCAGATGGAGGCGGGGTCATAGTGGTACCATCCACTAGTCGAAGTAGGTCTTCGTCCAAAGGTTGAACAAGTGTTGAAGAATTCTTTGTAACAAGATCCCATGATGCTGCAGTGTCTGACAGTTGTGATGAATGGTTTGAAAAACCGACAAGTTGATGATTGAGACACTTATGCAGCATATGGGAATCTTTATTCAGGAAACGTTTCGCCACACAGTGGCTTCATCAGTCCAATACAAAGAGGAAGGCGTAAGGAGAGGAGGAGTATGAGGTAATCAGTCCCTCAACCTGGAGTCGATGTGTTCAGTCCATCAATCTTGTAGAAAGTACAGCATAGGGCCGTAGACGTGGCTTATATACTGTAGTGAGGTGACGTGAAGCAGATGGAGGCGGGGTCATAGTGGTACCATCCACTAGTCGAATTCTTCAACACTTGTTCAACCTTTGGACGAAGACCTACTTCGACTAGTGGATGGTACCACTATGACCCCGCCTCCATCTGCTTCACGTCACCTCACTACAGTATATAAGCCACGTCTACGGCCCTGTGCTGTACTTTCTACAAGATTGATGGACTGAACACATCGACTCCAGGTTGAGGGACTGATTACCTCATTCTCCTCCTCTCCTTACGCCTTCCTCTTTGTATTGGACTGATGAAGCCACTGTGTGGCGAAACGTTTCCTGAATAAAGATTCCCATATGCTGCATAAGTGTCTCAATCATCAACTTGTCGGTTTTTCAAACCATTCATCACAACTGTCAGACACTGCAGCATCATGGGATCTTGTTACAAAGAATTCTTCAACACTTGTTCAACCTTTGGACGAAGACCTACTTCGACTAGTGGATGGTACCACTATGACCCCGCCTCCATCTGCTTCACGTCACCTCACTACAGTATATAAGCCACGTCTACGGCCCTGTGCTGTACATTCTACAAGATTGATGGACTGAACACATCGACTCCAGGTTGAGGGACTGATTACCTCATTCTCCTCCTCTCCTTACGCCTTCCTCTTTGTATTGGACTGATGAAGCCACTGTGTGGCGAAACGTTTCCTGAATAAAGATTCCCATATGCTGCATAAGTGTCTCAATCATCAACTTGTCGGTTTTTCAAACCATTCATCACAACTGTCAGACACTGCAGCATCATGGGATCTTGTTACAAAGAATTCTTCAACACTTGTTCAACCTTTGGACGAAGACCTACTTCGACTAGTGGATGGTACCACTATGACCCCGCCTCCATCTGCTTCACGTCACCTCACTACAGTATATAAGCCACGTCTACGGCCCTGTGCTGTACATTCTACAAGATTGATGGACTGAACACATCGACTCCAGGTTGAGGGACTGATTACCTCATTCTCCTCCTCTCCTTACGCCTTCCTCTTTGTATTGGACTGATGAAGCCACTGTGTGGCGAAACGTTTCCTGAATAAAGATTCCCATATGCTGCATAAGTGTCTCAATCATCAACTTGTCGGTTTTTCAAACCATTCATCACAACTGTCAGACACTGCAGCATCATGGGATCTTGTTACAAAGAATTCTTCAACACTTGTTCAACCTTTGGACGAAGACCTACTTCGACTAGTGGATGGTACCACTATGACCCCGCCTCCATCTGCTTCACGTCACCTCACTACAGTATATAAGCCACGTCTACGGCCCTGTGCTGTACATTCTACAAGATTGATGGACTGAACACATCGACTCCAGGTTGAGGGACTGATTACCTCATTCTCCTCCTCTCCTTACGCCTTCCTCTTTGTATTGGACTGATGAAGCCACTGTGTGGCGAAACGTTTCCTGAATAAAGATTCCCATATGCTGCATAAGTGTCTCAATCATCAACTTGTCGGTTTTTCAAACCATTCATCACAACTGTCAGACACTGCAGCATCATGGGATCTTGTTACAAAGAATTCTTCAACACTTGTTCAACCTTTGGACGAAGACCTACTTCGACTAGTGGATGGTACCACTATGACCCCGCCTCCATCTGCTTCACGTCACCTCACTACAGTATATAAGCCACGTCTACGGCCCTGTGCTGTACATTCTACAAGATTGATGGACTGAACACATCGACTCCAGGTTGAGGGACTGATTACCTCATTCTCCTCCTCTCCTTACGCCTTCCTCTTTGTATTGGACTGATGAAGCCACTGTGTGGCGAAACGTTTCCTGAATAAAGATTCCCATATGCTGCATAAGTGTCTCAATCATCAACTTGTCGGTTTTTCAAACCATTCATCACAACTGTCAGACACTGCAGCATCATGGGATCTTGTTACAAAGAATTCTTCAACACTTGTTCAACCTTTGGACGAAGACCTACTTCGACTAGTGGATGGTACCACTATGACCCCGCCTCCATCTGCTTCACGTCACCTCACTACAGTATATATATATATATAAGCCACGTCTACGGCCCTGTGCTGTACATTCTACAAGATTGATGGACTGAACACATCGACTCCAGGTTGAGGGACTGATTACCTCATTCTCCTCCTCTCCTTACGCCTTCCTCTTTGTATTGGACTGATGAAGCCACTGTGTGGCGAAACGTTTCCTGAATAAAGATTCCCATATGCTGCATAAGTGTTGCATTCTTTTTGTCTTCTAGTGCATTTAGGACCTTGTCGTAGTGATCCAGTAGTTGAGACAGACAGGAGCGACCTGTTCTAAACCCATGTTGCCCTGGGTTGTGTAACTGATGGGTTTCTAGATGGGTGGTGATCTTGCTTCTTAGGACCCTTTCAAAGATTTTTATGATATGGGATGTTAGTGCTCTTGGTCTGTAGTTCTTTGCTGTTGCTTTACTGCCCCCTTTGTGGAGTGGGGCTATGTCTGTTGTTTTTAGTAACTGTGGGACGACCCCCGTGTCCATGCTCCCTCTCCATAGGATGGAAAAGGCTCGTGATAGGGGCTTCTTGCAGTTCTTGATGAACACAGAGTTCCATGAGTCTGGCCCTGGGGCAGAGTGCATGGGCATGTCATTTATCGCCTGTTCGAAGTCATTTGGCGTCAGGATAACATCGGATAGGCTTGTGTTAATCAAATTTTGTGGCTCTCTCATAAAAAATTCATTTTGATCTTCGACTCTCAGTCTGGTTAGCGGCTTGCTAAAAACTGAGTCATATTGGGACTTGAGTAGCTCACTCATTTCCTTGCTGTCATCTGTGTAGGACCCGTCTTGTTTACATAGGGGCCCAATACTGGACATTGTTCTCGATTTTGATTTGGCAAAGGAGAAGAAATACTTTGGGTTTCTTTCGATTTCATTTATGGCTTTTAGTTCTTCCCGCGATTCCTGACTCCTAAAGGATTCTTTTAGCTTAAGTTCGATGCTTGCTATTTCTCTGACCAGTGTCTCCCTACGCATTTCAGATATATTGACCTCTTTTAGCCGCTCTGTTATTCTTTTCCGTCGCCTGTAAAGGGAGCGCCTGTCTCTTTCTATTTTACATCTACTCCTCCTTTTTCTTAGAGGAATAAGCCTTGTGCATACATCGAGTGCCACCGAGTTAATCTGTTCTAAGCATAAGTTGGGGTCTGTGTTGCTTAGTATATCTTCCCAGCTTATATCGGTTAGGACTTGGTTTACTTGGTCCCACTTTATGTTTTTGTTACTGAAGTTGAATTTGGTGAATGCTCCCTCGTGACTAGTCTCATTATGTCGGTCTGGGGCTCCACGCATACATGTCTGAACCTCAATTATGTTGTGATCTGAGTATATTGTTTTTGATATGGTGACATTTCTTATCAGATCATCATTGTTAGTGAAGATGAGGTCTAGTGTATTCTCCAGTCTAGTAGGCTCTATTATTTGCTGGTTTAAATTGAATTTTGTGCAGAGATTTAAAAGCTCGTGTGAGTGTGAGTTTTCATCAGAGCTGCCTCCTGGTGTTATTACTGCAACAATATTTGCTATATTCCTCCATTTTAGGTGCCTTAAGTTGAAATCCCACAGGAGCAAGATGTTGGGTGCAGGAGCTGGAAGATTTTCCAGACAGTGGTCAATTTTTAACAGCTGTTCCTGGAATTGCTTGGATGTTGCATCCGGAGGCTTGTAGACTACCACAATGACTAGGTTTTGGTTCTCGACCTTTACTGCTAAAACTTCCACTACATCATTTGAGGCATTAAGCAGTTCTGTGCAAACAAGTGACTCTGCAATGTAGAGGCCAACCCCCCCCCCCTTTGCCTGTTCACTCTGTCACATCTGTATAGGTTGTAACCTGGGATCCATATTTCGTTGTCCAAGTGATCCTTTATGTGGGTCTCAGTGAAAGCCGCGAACATTGCCTTTGCCTCTGCAAGCAGTCCACGGATGAAAGGTATTTTGTTGTTTGTTGCTGGCTTTAGACCCTGTATATTTGCAAAGAAGAATGTTATCGGACTGGTGGTATTGTTGGTACTGGGGGGGGGATTTTTTTTCCGGCATTAGTATCTGTATCTGTTGGTTTGGAGTGGAGGCCATCGACTGTGGTTCCACTCCAGGAATGACTGGATTTGGTGTACGATTTCTGCCATTTCCTGCCAGTTTTTTTTCCTTCCTGGCACTAAAAAACCTCTCCCTCTTGAGTGGTTGTGGCTACCCAGGTTTTCCCATGGCCTGGATGTTTTGTATCTTTTTGTCCCCTTTAGATGGTATGCCTGGCAATTTAAGTTATAGCACAGTCTTTCCTGTACTGAAGAGGTACACATTTCAGGGTGAAA
This sequence comes from Cherax quadricarinatus, assembly GCF_038502225.1. Classification (NCBI taxonomy): domain Eukaryota; kingdom Metazoa; phylum Arthropoda; class Malacostraca; order Decapoda; family Parastacidae; genus Cherax; species Cherax quadricarinatus. The sequence continues at coordinate 12,654 of NW_027195659.1, read as the reverse complement.
AAGCTTACAGGAAGGGAGTTTGCATTTTCCTGTTGTCATATGGGCATGGCATTTTCTAGGGTGGTCATAGTTGCACGTCCCATCTGTTTTTCCAGATTTCCCATGCCAGCAGATACCAAGTGCATAGCATGTGCACAGGCTTGGTTTCCGTTTGCCTTGGGTTTCTGTGACCGTATTCCCTGTTGGTGCATGTTTCCCTGTCTTACTTCTATCATCCCTAGCACCAACAATGGAGCTCCCACCAGTTGTTTTTGGTAATATATCCTCACTATTGCTAGTGGAGTCCTCTTGTTTGCTATTTCCTGCGGTATTTCTAGTTTGCAATATTGGTTTTATCTTATCTTTGACTACACTTCTTTCCCTACTATGGCTCCTGTCCCCTATGAGGTCATTTATATGTATTCCTTCCTGCGTATAATTCCCGACTACCTGGACAAAATCTCCAGCTTCACCATTACTGTCTCCCAGGACAGCACCTCCAGCTTCACCATTACTGTCTCCCAGGACAGCACCTCCAGCTTCACCATTACTGTCTCCCAGGACAGCATCTCCAGCTTCACCATTACTGTCTCCCAGGACAGCACCTCCAGCTTCACCATTACTGTCTCCCAGGACAGCACCTCCAGCTTCACCATTACTGTCTCCCAGGACAGCACCTCCAGCTTCACCATTACTGTCTCCCAGGACAGCACTATCAGCCCCACATTTACTGACTACCAGGACTTCATCTCCAGCCTTACAGTTTCTGACTACAAGGGAGGAATGGCATCCTGCCTGGCCACTTATACCTACTACGACATTGAACTCCCTAGAGCAATAAAATGCATATATAGTACACTCATTAAGTACCTAAAAATATTTGTAGTCTTAATGAAGGGTGAGAGGTGAGTTTTATTTGTATAAAGTCAGGTTGGGAAGTACGGGTAGCCAGGAAGGGCAGCCCTCACCGTCCCACCCACACATAATGTAAACAAACTAGATGAACGTGTCTGGTTTTCGTCACTTTACATTGTGTACAAGTTGCCTGGCTACCACAAGTCCTACAAGTTGCCTGGCTACCACAAGTCCTACAAGTTGCCTGGCTACCACAAGTCCTACAAGTTGCCTGGCTACCACAAGTCCTACAAGTTGCCTGGCTACCACAAGTCCTACAAGTTGCCTGGCTACCACAAGTCCTACAAGTTGCCTGGCTACCACAAGTCCTACAAGTTGCCTGGCTACCACAAGTCCTACAAGTTGCCTGACTACCACAAGTCCTACAAGTTGTCTGTCTACCACAAGTCCTACAAGTTGCCTGGCTACCACAAGTCCTACAAGTTGCCTGACTACCACAAGTCCTACAAGTTGTCTGTCTACCACAAGTCCTACAAGTTGCCTGGCTACCACAAGTCCTACAAGTTGCCTGACTACCACAAGTCCTACAAGTTGCCTGACTACCACAAGTCCTACAAGTTGCCTGACTACCACAAGTCCTACAAGTTGTCTGTCTACCACAAGTCCTACAAGTTGCCTGACTACCACAAGTCCTACAAGTTGTCTGTCTACCACAAGTCCTACAAGTTGCCTGGCTACCACAAGTCCTACAAGTTGCCTGACTACCACAAGTCCTACAAGTTGCCTGACTACCACAAGTCCTACAAGTTGCCTGACTACCACAAGTCCTACAAGTTGTCTGTCTACCACAAGTCCTACAAGTTGCCTGACTACCACAAGTCCTACAAGTTGCCTGACTACCACAAGTCCTACAAGTTGTCTGGCTACCACAATCCTACAAGTTGCCTGACTACCACAAGTCCTACAAGTTGCCTGACTATAACAAGTCCTACAAGTTGCCTGACTACCACAAGTCCTACAAGTCGCCTGGCTACCACAAGTCCTACAAGTTGCCTGGCTACCACAAGCCCTACAAGTTGCATGTCTACCACAAGTCCTACAAGTTGCCTGGCTACCACAATTCCTACAAGTTGCCTGGCTACAACAAATCCTACAAGTCGCCTGGCTACCACAAGTCCTACAAGTTACCTGTCTACCACAAGAGCTCAAAGTTGCCTGTCTACCACAAGTCCTACAAGTTGCCTGGCTACCACAAGTCCTACAAGTTGCCTGGTTACCACAAGTTCTACAAGTCGCTTGGCTACCACAAGTCCTACAAGTTGCCTAACTACCACAAGTCCTACAAGTCGCCTGGCTACCACAAGTCTTAAAAGTTGCCTGGCTACCACAAGTCCTACAAGTTGCCTGGCTACCACAATCCTACAAGTTGCCTGGCTTCCACAAGTCCTACAAGTCGCCTGGCTACCACAAGTCCTACAAGTCGCCTGGCTACCACAAATCCTACAAGTCGCCTGGCTACCACAAATCCTACAAGTTGCCTGGCTACCACAAGTCCTACAAGTCGCTTGGCTACCACAAGAGCTACAAGTTACCTGGCTACCGAAAGAGCTACAAGTTACCTGGCTACCACAAGTCCTACAAGTTGCCTGGCTACCACAATTCCTACAAGTTACCTGGCTACCACAAGAACTGCAAGTTACCTGGCTAGCGCAAGAGCTACAAGTTGCCTGGCTACCACAAGTCCTACAAGTTACCTGGCTACCGCAAGAGCTACAAGTTACCTGGCTACCGCAAGAGCTACAAGTTACCTGACTACCACAAGAGCTACAAGTTGCCTGGCTACCACAAGTCCAACAAGTTACCTGGCTACCACAAGTCCTACAAGTTGCCTGACTATCACAAGTCCTACAAGTTGCCTGACTACCACAAGTCCTACAAGTTGCCTGACTATCACAAGTCCTACAAGTTGCCTGACTACCACAAGTCCTACAAGTTGCCTGATTATCACACGTCCTACAAGTTACCTGGCTACCACAAGTCCTACAAGTTGCCTGACTATCACAAGTCCTACAAGTTACCTGACTACCACAAGAGCTACAAGTTACCTGGCTACCACAAGAGCTACGAGTTACCTGGCTACCACAAGAGCTACAAGTTGCCTGGCTACCACAAGTCCTACAAGTTATCTGGCTACCACAAGAGCCACAAGTTACCTGGCTACCACAAGAGCCACAAGTTACCTGGCTACCACAAGTCCTACAAGTTGCCTGGCTACCACAAGTCCTACAAGTTCCCTGGCTAACACAAGTCCTACAAGTTGCCAGGCTACCACAAGTCCTACAAGTTGCCTGACTATCACAAGTCCTACAAATTGCCTGGCTACCACAAGTCCTACAAGTTGCCTGACTATCACAAGTCCTACAAGTTGCCTGGCTACCACAAGTCCTACAAGTTGCCTAACTATCACAAGTCCTACAAATTGCCTGGCTACCACAAGTCCTGCAAGTTACCTGACTACCACAAGTCCTACAAGTCGCCTGGCTACCACAAGTCCTACAAGTTGCCTGACTATCACAAGTCCTACAAGTTACCTGGCCACCACAAGAGCTACAAGTTGCCTGGCTACCACAAGTCCTACAAGTCGCCTGGCTACCACAAGTCCTACAAGTTGCCTGGCTACCACAAGTCCTACAAGTCGCCTGGTTACCACAAGTCCTACAAGTTGCATGGCTACCACAAGTCCTACAAGTCGCCTGGCTACAACAAGTCCTACAAGTTGCCTGTCTACCACAAGTCCTACAAGTTGCCTGGCTACCACAAGTCCTACAAGTTACCTGACTACCACAAGTCCTACAAGTCGCCTGGCTACCACAAGTCCTACAAGTTGCCTGGCTACCACAAGTCCTACAAGTTGCCTGGCTACCACAAGTCCTACAAGTCGCCTGGTTACCACAAGTCCTACAAGTTGCATGGCTACCACAAGTCCTACAAGTCGCCTGGCTACAACAAGTCCTACAAGTTGCCTGGCTACCACAAGATCTACAAGTTACCTGGCTACCACAAGAGCTACAAGTTGCCTGTCTCCCACAAGTCCTACAAGTTGCATGGCTACCACAAGTCCTACAAGTTGCCTGGCTACCACAAGTCCTACAAGTCGCCTGGCTACCACAAGTCCTACAAGTTGCCTGGCTACCACAAGTCCTACAAGTCGCCTAGCTACCACAAGTCTTACAAGTTGCCTGGCTACCACAAGTCCTACAAGTTGCCTGGCTATCACAAGTCCTACAAGTTGCTTGGCTTCCACAAGTCCTACACGTCGCCTGGCTACCACAAGTCCTACAAGTCGCCTGGCCACCACAAGTCCTACAAGTCGCCTGGCTACCACAAATCCTACAAGTCGCCTGGCTACCACAAATCCTACAAGTTGCCTGGCTACCACAAGTCCTACAAGTCGCCTGGCTACCACAAGAGCTACAAGTTACCTGGCTACCGCAAGAGCTACAAGTTACCTGGCTACCACAAGTCCTACAAGTTGCCTGGCTACCACAATTCCTACAAGTCGCCTAGTTACCACAAGTCCTAAAAGTTGCATGGCTACCACAAGTCCAACAAGTCGCCTGGCTACCACAAGTCCTACAAGTTGCCTGTCTACCACAAGTCCTACAAGTTGCCTGGCTACCACAAGTCCTACAAGTTACCTGACTACCACAAGTCCTACAAGTCGCCTGCCTACCACAAGTCCTACAAGTTGCCTGACTATCACAAGTCCTACAAGTTACCTGGCTATCACAAGTCCTACAAGTGTCCTGGCTACCACAAGTCCTACAAGTCGCCTGGCTACCACAAGTCCTACAAGTTGCCTGGCTACCACAAGTCCTACAAGTTGCCTGTCTACCAAAAGTCCCACAAGTTGCCTGTCTACCACAAGTCCTACAAGTCGCCTGGCTACTACAAGTCCTACAAGTCGCCTGGCTACCACAAGTCCTACAAGTTGCCTGGCTACCACAAGTCCAACAAGTAGCCTGGCTACCTAAAGTCCTACAAGTCGCCTGGCTACCACAAGTCCTACAAGTTGCCTGTCTACCACAAGTCCTACAAGTCGCCTGGCTACCACAAGTCCTACAAGTTGCCTGGCTACCACAAGTCCTGCAAGTTGCATGTCTACCACAAGTCCTACAAGTTGCCTGGCTACCACAATTCCTACAAGTTGCCTGGCTACAACAAGTCCTACAAGTCGCCTGTCTCCCACAAGTCCTACAAGTTGCCTGGCTACCACAAGTCCTACAAGTTGCCTGGCTACCACAAGTCCTACAAGTCGCCTGGCTACCACAAGTACTACAAGTTGCCTGGCTACCACAAGTCCTACAAGTCGCCTGGCTACCACAAGTCTTACAAGTTGCCTGGCTACCACAAGTCCTACAAGTTGCCTGGCTACAACAAGTCCTACAAGTTGCCTGGCTTGCACAAGTCCTACACGTCGCCTGGCTACCACAAGTCCTACAAGTCGCCTGGCCACCACAAGTCCTGCAAGTCGCCTGGCTACCACAAATCCTACAAGTCGCCTGGCTACCACAAATCCTACAAGTTGCCTGGCTACCACAAGTCCTACAAGTCGCCTGGCTACCACAAGAGCTACAAGTTACCTGGCTACCGCAAGAGCTACAAGTTACCTGGCTACCACAAGTCCTACAAGTTGCCTGGCTACCACAATTCCTACAAGTCGCCTGGTTACCACAAGTCCTACAAGTTGCATGGCTACCACAAGTCCTACAAGTCGCCTGGCTACCACAAGTCCTACAAGTTGCCTGTCTACCACAAGTCCTACAAGTTGCCTGGCTACCACAAGTCCTACAAGTTACCTGACTACCACAAGTCCTACAAGTCGCCTGGCTACCACAAGTCCTTCAAGTTGCCTGACTATCACAAGTCCTACAAGTTACCTGGCTATCACAAGTCCTACAAGTCGCCTGGCTACCACAAGTCCTACAAGTTGCCTGGCTACCACAAGTCCTACAAGTTGCCTGGCTACCACAAGTCCTACAAGTTGCCTGTCTACCACATGTCCTACAAGATGCCTGTCTACCACAAGTCCTACAAGTCGCCTGGCTACCACAAGTCCTGCAAGTCGCCTGGCTACTACAAGTCATACAAGTCGCCTGGCTACCACAAGTCCTACAAGTCGCCTGGCTACCACAAGTCCTACAAGTCGCCTGGCTACCACAAGTCCTACAAGTTGCCTGGCTACCACAAGTCCTACAAGTCGCATGGCTACCACAAGTCCTACAAGTTGCCTGGCTACCACAAGTCCTACTAGTCGCCTGGCTTCCACAAGTCATACAAGTTGCCTGGCTACCACAAGTCCTACAAGTAGCCTGGCTACCACAAGTCCTACAAGTCGCCTGGCTACCACAAGTCCTACAAGTTGCCTGTCTACCACAAGTCCTACAAGTCGCCTGGCTACCACAAGTCCTACAAGTTGCCTGGCTACCACAAGTCCTGCAAGTTGCATGTCTACCACAAGTCCTACAAGTTGCCTGGCTACCACAATTCCTACAAGTTGCCTGGCTACAACAAGTCCTACAAGTCGCCTGTCTCCCACAAGTCCTACAAGTTGCCTGGCTACCACAAGTCCTACAAGTTGCCTGGCTACCACAAGTCCTACAAGTCGCCTGTCTCCCACAAGTCCTACAAGTTGCCTGGCTACCACAAGTCCTACAAGTTGCCTGGCTACAACAAGTCCTACAAGTCGCCTGGCTACCACAAGTCTTACAAGTTGCCTGGCTATCACAATTCCTACAAGTTGCCTGGCTACAACAAGTCCTACAAGTTGCCTGGCTTCCACAAGTCCTACACGTCGCCTGGCTACCACAAGTCCTACAAGTCGCCTGGCTACCACAAGTCCTACAAGTTGCCTGTCTACCACAAGTCCTACAAGTCGCCTGGCTACCACAAGTCCTACAAGTTGCCTGGCTACCACAAGTCCTGCAAGTTGCATGTCTACCACAAGTCCTACAAGTTGCCTGGCTACCACAATTCCTACAAGTTGCCTGGCTACAACAAGTCCTACAAGTCGCCTGGCTACCACAAGTCCTACAAGTTGCCTGGCTACCACAAGTCCTACAAGTTGCCTGGCTACCACAAGTCCTACAAGTCGCCTGGCTACCACAAGTCCTACAAGTTGCCTGGCTACCACAAGTCCTACAAGTCGCCTGGCTACCACAAGTCTTACAAGTTGCCTGGCTACCACAAGTCCTACAAGTTGCCTGGCTACCACAAGTCCTACAAGTTGCCTGGCTTCCACAAGTCCTACAATTCGCCTGGCTACCACAAGTCCTACAAGTTGCCTGGCTACCACAAGTCGCCTGCCTGGCTACCACAAGTCCTACAAGATGCCTGGCTACCACAAGTCCTACAAGTCGCCTGGCTACCACAAGTCCTACAAGTTGCCTGGCTACCACAAGTCCTACAAGTCGCCTGTCTCCCACAAGTCCTACAAGTTGCCTGGCTACCACAAGTCCTACAAGTTGCCTGGCTACCACAAGTCCTACAAGTCGCCTGGCTACCACAAGTCCTACAAGTTGCCTGGCTACCACAAGTCCTACAAGTCGCCTGGCTACCACAAGTCTTACAAGTTGCCTGGCTACCACAAGTCCTACAAGTTGCCTGGCTACAACAAGTCCTACAAGTTGCCTGGCTACCACAAGTCCTACAAGTCGCCTGGCTACCACAAGTCCTACAAGTCGCCTGGCCACCACAAGTCCTACAAGTCGCCTGGCTACCACAAGTCCTACAAGTCGCCTGGCTACCACAAGTCCTACAAGTTGCCTGGCTACCACAAGTCCTACAAGTTGCCTGGCTACCACAAGTCCTACAAGTTACCTGGCTACAAGTCGCCTGGCTACCACAAGTCCTACAAGTTGCCTGGCTACCACAAGTCCTACAAGTTGCCTGGCTACCACAAGTCCTACAAGTCGCCTGGTTACCACAAGTCCTACAAGTTGCATGGCTACCACAAGTCCTACAAGTCGCCTGGCTACAACAAGTCCTACAAGTTGCCTGTCTACCACAAGTCCTACAAGTTGCCTGGCTACCACAAGTCCTACAAGTTACCTGACTACCACAAGTCCTACAAGTCGCCTGGCTACCACAAGTCCTACAAGTTGCCTGACTATCACAAGTCCTACAAGTTACCTGGCTATCACAAGTCCTACAAGTCGCCTGGCTACCACAAGTCCTACAAGTTGCCTGGCTACCACAAGTCCTACAAGTTGCCTGGCTACCACAAGTCCTACAAGTCGCCTGGCTACCACAAGTCCTACAAGTTGCCTGGCTACCACAAGTCCTACAAGTCGCCTGGCTACCACAAGTCCTACAAGTTGCCTGGCTACCACAAGTCCTACAAGTCGCCTGGCTACCACAAGTCCTACAAGTCACCTGGCTACCACAAGTCCTACAAGTTGCCTGGCTACCACAAGCCCTACAAGATGCCAGGCTACCACAAGTCCTACAAGTCGCCTGGCTACCACAAGTCCTACAAGTTGCCTGGCTACCACAAGTCCTACAAGTTGCCTGGCTACCACAAGTCCTACAAGTTGCCTGGCTACCACAAGTCCTACAAGTTGCCTGGCTACCACAAGTCCTACAAGTTGCCTGTCTACCACAAGTCCTACAAGTCGCCTGGCTACCACAAGTCCTACAAGTCGCCTGGCTACCACAAGTCCTACAAGTTGCCTGGCTACCACAAGTCCTACAAATCGCCTGGCTACCACAAGTCCTACAAGTTGCCTGTCTACCACAAGTCCTACAAGTCGCCTGGCTACCACAAGTCCTACAAGTTGCCTGGCTACCACAAGTCCTACAAGTTGCCTGGCTACCACAAGTCCTACAATTTGCCTAGCAACAACAAGTCCTTCAAGTTGCCTGGCTACAACAAGTCCTACAAGTCGCCTGGCTACTACAAGTCCTACAATTTGCCTGGCGACCAAAAGTCCTACAAGATGCCTGGCTACCACAAGTCCTACAAGCTGCCTGGCTACCACAAGTCCTACAAGTTGCCTGGCTACCACAAGTCCTACAAGTTGCCTGGCTACCACAAGTCCTACAAGTTGCCTGGCTACCACAAGTCCTACAAGTTGCCTGGCTACCACAAGTCCTACAAGTTGCCTGGCTACCACAAGTCCTACAAGTTGCCTGGCTACCACAAGTCCTACAAGTTGCCTGGCTACCACAAGTCCTACAAGTTGCCTGGCTACCACAAGTCCTACAAGTTGCCTGGCTACCACAAGTCCTACAAGTTGCCTGGCTACCACAAGTGCTACAAGTTGCCTGGCTACCACAAGTGATACAAGTCACTTGGCTACCACAAGTCCTACAAGTTACCTGGCTACCACAAGTCCTACAAGTTGCCTGGCTACCACAAGTCCTACAAGTTGCCTGGCTACCACAAGTCCTACAAGTTGCCTGGCTACCACAAGTCCTACAAGTCGCCTGGCTACCACAAGTCCTACAAGTCGCCTGGCTACCACAAGTCCTACAAGTCGCCTGGCTACCACAAGTCCTACAAGTTGCCTGGGTACCACAAGAGCTACAAGTTACCTGGTTACCACAAGTCCTACAATTTGCCTGGCTGCCACAAGTCCTACAAGTCACCTGGCTACCACAAGTCCTACAAGTCGCCTGGCTACCACAAGTCCTACAAGTTGCCTGGCTACCACAAGTCCTACAAGTCGCCTGGCTACCACAAGTCCTACAAGTTGCCTGTCTACCACAAGTCCTACAAGTTGCCTGTGCTACCACAAGTCCTACAAGTTGCCTGGCTACCACAAGTCCTGCAAGTTACCTGGCTACCACAAGTCATACAAGTCGCCTGGCTGCCACAAGCCCTACAAGTCGCCTGGCTACCACAAGTCCTACAAGTCACCTGGCTACCACAATCCTACAAGTTGCCTGGCTACCACAAGTCCTACAAGTCCTGGCTACCACAAGTCCTACAAGTTGCCTGGCTACCACAAGTCCTACAAGTAGCCTGGCTACCACAAGTCTACAAGTTGTCTGGCTACCACAAGTCCTACAAGTTGCCTGGCTACCACAAGTCCTACAAGTCGCCTGGCTACCACAAGTCCTACAAGTTGCCTGGCTACCACAAGTCCTACAAGTCGCCTGGCTACCACAAGTCCTACAAGTTGCCTGGCTACCACAAGTCCTACAAGTTGCCTGGTCTACAAGTTGCCTGGCTACCACAAGTCCTACAAGTTGCCTGGCTACCACAAGTCCTACAAGTCGCCTGGCTACCACAAGACCTACAAGTTACCTGGCTACTGTCTACAAGTTGCACACAAGTCCTACAAGTCACCTGGCTACCACAAGTCCTACAAGTTGCCTGGCTACCACAAGTCCTACAAGTTGCCTGGCTACCACAAGTCCTACAAGTCGCCTGGCTACCACAAGTCCTACAAGTTGCCTGGCTACCACAAGTCCTACAAGTTGCCTGGCTACCACAAGTCCTACAAGTTGCCTGGCTACCACAAGTCCTACAAGTCGCCTGGCTACCACAAGTCCTACAAGTCGCCTGGCTACCACAAGTCCTACAAGTTGCCTGTCTACCACAAGTCCTACAAGTCGCCTGGCTACCACAAGTCCTACAAGTTGCCTGGCTACCACAAGTCCTGCAAGTTGCATGTCTACCACAAGTCCTACAAGTTGCCTGGCTACCACAATTCCTACAAGTTGCCTGGCTACAACAAGTCCTACAAGTCGCCTGTCTCCCACAAGTCCTACAAGTTGCCTGGCTACCACAAGTCCTACAAGTTGCCTGGCTACCACAAGTCCTACAAGTCGCCTGGCTACCACAAGTCCTACAAGTTGCCTGGCTACCACAAGTCCTACAAGTCGCCTGGCTACCACAAGTCTTACAAGTTGCCTGGCTACCACAAGTCCTACAAGTTGCCTGGCTACAACAAGTCCTACAAGTTGCCTGGCTTCCACAAGTCCTACACGTCGCCTGGCTACCACAAGTCCTACAAGTCGCCTGGCCACCACAAGTCCTACAAGTCGCCTGGCTACCACAAATCCTACAAGTCGCCTGGCTACCACAAATCCTACAAGTTGCCTGGCTACCACAAGTCCTACAAGTTGCCTGGCTACCACAAGTCCTACAAGTTGCCTGGCTACCACAAGAGCTACAAGTCGCCTGGCTACCACAAGAGCTACAAGTTGCCTGGCTACCACAAGAGCTACAAGTTGCCTGGCTACCACAAGAGCTACAAGTTGCCTGGCTACTACAAGTCCTACAAGTTGCCTGGCTACCACAAGTCCTACAAGTTGCCTGGCTACCACAAGTCCTACAAGTTGCCTGGCTACCACAAGACCTACAAGTTGCCTGGCTACCACAAGTCCTAGCTGGCTACAAGTCCTTCAAGTGATACAAGTCACTTGGCTACCACAAGTCCTACAAGTTACCTGGCTACCACAAGTCCTACAAGTTGCCTGGCTACGACAAGTCCTACAAGTTGCCTGGCTACCACAAGTGCTACAAGTTGCCTGGCTACCACAAGTGCTACAAGTTGCCTGGCTACCACAAGTCCTACAAGTTGCCTGGCTACCACAAGTCCTACAAGTTACCTGACTACCACAAGTCCTACAAGTCGCCTGGCTACCATAAGTCCTTCAAGTTGCCTGACTATCACAAGTCCTACAAGATACATGGCTATCACAAGTCCTACAAGTCGCCTGGCTACCACAAGTCCTACAAGTCGCCTGGCTACCACAAGTCCTACAAGTTGCCTGGCTACCACAAGTCCTACAAGTCCTACAAGTCGCCTGGCTACCACAAGTCCTACAAGTTGCCTGGCTACCACAAGTCCTACTAGTCGCCTGGCTACCACAAGTCATACAAGTTGCCTGGCTACCACAAGAGCTACAAGTTGCCTGGCTACCACAAGTCCTACAAGTCGCCTGGCTACCACAAGTCCTACAAGTTGCCTGGCTACCACAAGTCCTACAAGTTGCCTGGCTACCACAAGTCCTACAAGTTGCCTGGCTACCACAAGTCCTACAAGTTGCCTGTCTACCACAAGTCCTACAAGTTGCCTGTCTACCACAAGTCCTACAAGTCGCCTGGCTACCACAAGTCCTACAAGTCGCCTGGCTACCACAAGTCCTACAAGTTGCCTGGCTACCACAAGTCCTACAAATCGCCTGGCTACCACAAGTCCTACAAGTTGCCTGTCTACCACAAGTCCTACAAGTCGCCTGGCTACCACAAGTCCTAAAAGTTGCCTGGCTACCACAAGTCCTACAAGTTGCATGTCTACCACAAGTCCTACAAGTTGCCTGGCTACCACAGTTCCTACAAGTTGCCTGGCTACAACAAGTCATACAAGTCGCCTGTCTACCACAAGTCCTACAAGTTACCTGGCTACCACAAGAGCTACAAGTTGCCTGTCTACCACAAGTCCTACAAGTTGCCTGGCTACCACAAGTCCTACAAGTTGCCTGGCTACCACAAGTTCTACAAGTTGCCTGGCTACCACAAGTCCTACAAGTTGCCTGGCTACCACAAGTCCTACAAGTCGCCTGGCTACCACAAGTCTTACAAGTTGCCTGGCTACCACAAGTCCTACAAGTTGCCTGGCTACCACAAGTCCTACAAGTTGCCTGGCTTCCACAAGTCCTACAAATCGCCTGGCTACCACAAGTCCTACAAGTCGCCTGGCTACCACAAGTCCTACAAGTTACCTGGCTTCCATAAGTCCTACAAATCGCCTGGCTACCACAAGTCCTACAAGTTGCCTGTCTGCCACATGTCCTACAAGTTGCCTG